>NC_052340.1:35244068-35321568 GCF_016432855.1 Salvelinus namaycush | reverse complement strand
ACTCAGTCTGACATTACTCAATTAGCCCATATCAGCTACAGTTGATTTTTTCAGATTGGTTAATTAGTCTAGTTAATCTAGCCAGATGTCTGAATTTGTAGTAATCATGGCAGAATTACAGACCGGGCACACAGTGCATGAGCCCAGAGGCCCTGACCTCCATGGGGCTCTCATTGATTTTGTTAGTCATTTTCACTCAGATATCATATCAACATGGCATAAGTAATGACACAATGTGTAGAAATGCAGGAAATTAGCTGTATAACAGCACACATTTAGTTTATTTGTTTATGTTTTATTCTGTAAAGCAATTTGTTTAAGTTGTGTTTATAAAATACTTTTCTCCTAACAGATCCCCATGTATGTTTTAATTGTAGTTTATAATCCCAGAGCTGATTTAATGTGAGTTAATATGTAGCGGCCAATTGTATAGCTGATAGGCTACAATGCATTCGGAAAGTATTCAGACCCCTTGACTTATTCCACATTTTGTTACGTTACATACTTTTTTTATCCCCAGCAATCTACATACAATACCCCATAATGACAAAGCGAATACAGGATTTTAGAAATGTTGGCAAATTTAATAAGAATACAAAACGGAAATACATTATTTACATAAGTATTCAGATCCTTTGCTATGAGACTCAAAATTGATCTCAGCTGCATCCTGTTTCTATTGATCATCCTTTAGATGTTTCTACAAGTAGATGGAAGTCCACCTGTGGTCTATTCAATTGATTGGACATGATTTGGAAAGACACACACCTGTTTCTATAAGGTCCCACAGTTGACAGTGCATGTCAGAGGAATTGTCCGTAGAGCTCCGAGACAGGATTGTGTCGAGGCACAGATCTGGGGAAGGGTACCAAAACATATCTGCAGCTTTGAAGGTTCCCAAGAACACAGTGGCCTCCAACCTTTCTTAAATGGAAGAAGTTTGGAACCAACAAGACTCTTCCTAGAGCTGGCCGCCCGGCCAAACTGAGCAGTTGGGGAGAAAGGCCTTGGTCAGGGAGGTGACCAACAACCCGATGGTCACTCTGACAGAGCTCTAGAATTCCGCTGTGGAGATGGGAGAACCTTCCAGAAGGACAGCCATCTCTGCAGCACTCCACCAATCAAGCCTTTATGGTAGAGTGGCCAGACGGAAGCCACTCCTCAGTAAAAGGCACATGCCAGCCTGCTTGGAGTTTGCCAAAAGGCACCTAAAGACTCTCAGACATTGATAAACAAGATTCTCGGGTCTGTTGAAACCAAAGATTGAGCTCTTTGGCCTGAATACCAAGCATCATATTTGGAGGAAATCTGGCACCCTCCCTAAGGCGAAGCATGGTGGTGGCAGCATGATGCTGGGGGGGTGTTTCTCAGCTGCAGGGACTGGGAGAATAGTCAGGCTCGAGGCAAAGATGAACGGAGCAAAGTACAGAAAGATCATTGATGAAAACCTGCTCCAGAGCGCTCAGGACCTCTGACTGGGCCGAAGGTTCCCCTTCGAACAGGACAATGACCTTAAGCACACAGCCAAGACAACGATGGAGTGGCTTCGAGACAATTCTCTGAATGTCCTTGAGTGGCCCAGCCAGAGCCCGGACTTGAACCCGATCGAACATCTCTGAAGGGACCTGAAAAATAGCTGTTCAGCAACGCTCCCCATCCAACCTGAAAGAGCTTGAGAGGATCTGCAGAGAAGAATGGGAGAAACTCCCCAAATACAGGTGAGCTAAGCTTGTAGCGTCTTTCCCAAGAAGACTCGAGGCTGTAATCACGGTCAAAAGTGCTTCAACAAAGTACTGAGTAAAGAGTCTGAACAAATATGTAAATGTGATATTTCCGTTTTTCATTTTTAATACATTTGCTGTGTCATTATGGGGTATTGTGTGTAGATTTATGAGGAAAAAACTATTTAATGCATTTTAGTTAAGGCTGTAACCTAACAAAATGTGAAGAATACTTTTCCGAAGGCACTGTATATGTTTTTAGATCGTCGGAGGTAAATGAAACTACAGCAGCCAAGGTAATAATGGCTGGGGTCACTGTTGCTTGTTGTTGCTGTTCTCCAAATAGCATTTTAGAGTTTTTGAATTGTATAGAAATGCAGTAAATGAGCTGCAACTTCAGTTTCAACTATATCAAACACTAATTTAATCTAATGCTTATTGATTTAATCTAATGCATATGATTTAAAATAATACATATTGATTTAATCTAATGTATATGATTTAATCTAATGCATATTGATGTAATCTAATGCATATTGATTTAATCTAATGCATATGATTTAAAATAATACATATTGATTTAATTTAATGCATATGATTTAATCTAATGCATATTAATGTAATCTAATGCATATTGATTTAATCTAATGCATATTGATTTAATCTAATGCATATTGATTTAATCTAATGCATATCATTTAAAATAATACATATTGATTTAATCTAATGCATATGATTTAATCTAATGCATATTGATTTAATCTAATGCATATTGATTTAATCTAATGCATGTGATTTAAAATAATACATATTGATTTAATCTAATACATATGATTTAATCTAATGCATATTGATTTAATCTAATGCATATTGATTTAATATAATGCATATTGATTTAATCTAATGCATATGATTTAAAATAATACCTATTGATTTAATTTAATGCATATTGATTTAATCTAATGAATATTGATTTAATCTAATGCATATTGATTTAATATAATGCATATTGATTTAATCTAATGCATATGATTTAAAATAATACATATTGATTTAATCGAATGCATATTGATTTAATCGAATGCATTACGATTTCTTTCTTCTTTCTAACATGTAAGTGAAATATCGATAACCTTTTATTTGGATAGTCCAAAGTAGATGGTTGGTAGATGTTCAAACTACTGTCAATAACTGTCAACAACATTTCAATGAGCTATCTACTAACCCTAAGCTTAACCCTTACCCTAAACCTTATTCTAACCCTAAACATATCCCTTACCCTAAAACTAGCCCTAACCCTAACCCTTATTCTAAACCTAACCCTAAACCTAACTTTACTAAGCAGTTGCTTATCAACAGATAGTCTGTTGATAGTATGACCATCTGTCCAGCATCTACATTCACCAGCCAGTTTACTAGGTACACCTATCTAGTACCGGGTCAGACCCTCCTTTGCCTCCAGAACTAAATTCTTCAGGAAATGGATTCTACAAGTCGGAAATGCTACACAGGGGTGTTGATCCATGCTGACGCGATGGCATCATGCAGTTGCTGCAGATTGGACCGCGGTACACCACCACCACCAGCCTGTACCGTTGACACCAGGCAGGATGGGTCCATGGACTCATGCTGCTTACGAACAAATCCTGACTCTGCCATCAGCATGACGCCACAGGAACCGGGATTCGTCAGACCAGGGAATGTTTTTCCACTCCTCAATTGTCCAGCGTTGGTGATCGCGTGCCCACTAGAGACGCCTTTTCTTATTTTTAGCTGATAGGAGTGGAACCTGGTGTGGTCGTCTGCTGTAACAGCCCATCTGTGACAAGGATCGATGAGTTGTGCATTCCGAGATGTCGTTTTGCACACCACTGTTTTACTGCGCCGTTATGTGTCTGTTTGTGGCCGGCCCATTAGCTCGCACGATTCTTGACATTCTCTTTGGCCCACAGGATGGCAGCTGACCGGCTGTTTTTTGTTTGTCACGCCATTCTCGTGAAACCCTAGACACTGTCGAATCTGAAAAGCCCAGCAGGGCAGCTGTTTCTAAGGTACTGGATCTGGCGTGCCTGACACCGACAATCATACCACGCTCAAAGTTGCTTAGGTCACTCATTTTGCTCTTTATAATGTTAAATGGAACAGTAACTGAAAGCCTCGATGCCTGTCTGCCTGCTTTATATAGTAAGCCACGGGCACGTGTCTGTAGGAGTGATCCATCTTCATGAACCTAATAAACTTTCCAGTGAGTACACATGGGACCGAAATATGAATTATTATATACAACCTACAAAATGATATAATCATTTTCTCGTTTAAGGAGAATTATTATTATTATATAACATTTTGTTATACGTATTGGTTACCATACATGATGTCAACATTTAAATGTGCGTAGATATGTCTACACATACAGATAATAATCATTTGAAAATACGTTATTTGAATTTCATTGAATTTCATTAAATAAGAAATCGACTTCCTATTAATTTAAATTCAAATTCAGCTTCCTGTGGAACGTGGTCAATTCAAATTAAATTAAAGAATTGCAAGACAACCAGCTAAACTCAAGAGAATCCTAGTCTGGTCTATGGGAATGCAGGTATACATGCACAGGCATGCTAACAAGCACACAGACACTGTCCCCCTCACGGGACGGTTGAGCTAACGTGCGCTAATGTGATTAGCATGACATTTTAAGTAACAAGAAAATTTCCCAGAACATACTGTAGACATATCTGATATGGGCAGAAAGTTACCTGAACTTAAAACCTCTCTGGGATAGGCGGGACGCTTGCGTCCCACTTGGCCAATAGCCAGGGAAAATGTAGAGCGCCAAATTTTAAAAAAATATATAAAATCAAACTTTCATTAAATCACACATATAAGATACCAAATTAAAGCTACACTCGTTGTGAATCCAGCCAACATGTCAGATTTCAAAAAGGCTTTTCGGCGAAAGCATAAGATGCTATTATCTGATGATAGCACAACAGTAAACAAAGAGAGTGTAGCATATTTCAACCCTGCAGGCGCAACACAAAACGCAGAAATAAAATATAAATCATGCCTTACCTTTGACGAGCTTCTTTTGTTGGCACTCCAATATGTCCCATAAACATCACAAATGGTCCTTTTGTTCGATTAATTCCATCCATATATGTCCAAAATTTCCATTTATTTGGCGCGTTTGATCCAGAAAAAAACAGCTTCCAATTTGCGCAACGTCACTACAAAATATCTTTAAAATTACCTCTAAACTTTGCCAAAACATTTCAAACTTCTTTTGTAATACAACTTTAACTATTTTTAAACGTTAATAATCGATCAAATTGAAGACGGGTCTATCTGTTTTCAATACAGGAGGACAACAAACTAACGATACTTTTCTAGTCTTGCGCAACTCTCAAACAGTACACATAACTTTACACTGATTCCAGTTGGCCGTACTTCTTCATTGCACAAAGGAATAACCTCAACCTATTTCCAAAGTGGTGACATCCAGTGGAAGCGGTAGGAACTGCAAACAGGTTGATTAGAAATCTAGTATCCCAATGAAAACTCATTGAACAGACGGTGACCTAAAAAAAAAAAATCTGAATGGTTAGTCCTCGGGGTTTTGCCTGCTACATAAGTTCTGTGATACTCACAGACATGATTCAAACAGTTTTAGAAACTTCAGAGTGTTTTCTATCTATCTATCTATATATCTACTAATAATATGCATATCTTATATTCTGGGGATGAGTAGAAGGAAGTTGAAATTGGGCACGCTATTTATCCAAAAGTGAAAATGCTGCCCTCTATCCTAGAGAAGTTTTAAACAAACCACACAACCCTCAGCCCCATCCGCCTCTTCCCCCTCATCATCTTTTCATCCTCTCTTCCCAAAATCCATTCATCAATTGAAGATCTTCCATCTCCCTTTCCTCGCTCCAGAAATAATATTTTCATAACTAGATCTCACAGTCTCTCATCAGAATTAGACGTTCATCCATGTTTCTCAAACTTCAAATATCGTCTGTTAAGTTTAGGCGATAACTAAGAAATCTTAAGGTTGGGCATTCACTCCGAATGGTTAAGGTTTGTGATTGGCTTAAAACAAAAATCTCAAAAACAACCTTCTATCACTAGATTCAAACTTGCAACTTTTGGCACCTGAGGCAGATGCTTACGCCCATCCCTGTCCACAACAGCCTATCAAAGCAGTGCATACTGTTGCCACCTAGTGGCCGGTTTCCACGTCATATCCCGACGTCCTCAGACATGGATGGACGTAGAAAACTGACTTGTATGACGGCTGACCTGCTTTTTCACCCTCCTCCACCTCCTTTCTACTAACATTGTTTTATCCTCATCTCTCGCTTTCCCCTCCAACTCACTCCTCTCTTCAAGTGACATTTTACACACATGCTGAAGCAGTCAAGCACAAGCACCACACACACACACACACACACACACACACACACACACACACACACACACACACACACACACACACACACACACACACACACACACACACACACACACACACACACAGAATGTCAGCTCTACTTCCTTTACTCAGCCTGTATCTCTAACTATGCTGCTTAGTTAATATAATGTCACTGTCTTGACGTACCTCTTTCTGTTCCAAGATTAAACAACAAACTGATTTGAGAAATAGGAGAGAGTTCAGAATGCACAGTGAGAGAGAGAGTGAGAATAAAAAAGAGAGATGGGAGAGAGATAGAGAGAGAGAGAGACAAAGAGAGAGCAGAAAGCGATGTGGAAGGTTTTCATTTTTTATTACCATGAAGTTCAGGTTTTTTTCTGCATTAGGAATGAGAGATCTCCCTGGGGAGAGATGGAGTTCTGACTCCCCTGTTCTTGTGTGTGTGTGTGTGTGTGTGTGTGTGTGTGTGTGTGTGTGTGTGTGTGTGTGTGTGTGTGTGTGTGTGTGTGTGTGTGTGTGTGTGTGTGTGTGTGTGTGTATTCGTTTTTTCAGTTTTTTTATGAGCGTTTTTTTTTGTGAGCGTGTGTGAGCATGTGTATACGGGGGTTCTGATGTCTCTGAGTATCTGTTGTTGTTGTTAACCTACTTTAGCCTAATGATGCCGGCATACTTCACTAAACACTCTACGGCATCTAAATTCCTGGAAGGGAAAAAGCTCTCTCTCCATCTGTTCTTCTCTCTCTATCCCCGTCTCTCGCTCTCCCTCTCTCTATCTGCATTTCTTCTCTCTTCCTCTCTGTTATTGTATCTCTCTCTCTCTCTCTTGCTCTCCCTTTCTCTATCTGCATTTCTTCTCTCTTCCGCTCTGTTATTGTATCTCTCTCTCTCTCTCTCTCTCTCTCAATTTCAATTTCATGTTCAATTTCAGGGCTTTGTTGACATGGGAAACATATGTTAACATTGCCAAAGCAAGTGAAGGAGATAATAAACATGTGAAATAAAAATTAACAGTAAACATTACACTCACAAAAGTTCCAAAAGATTAAGGACATTACAAATGTCAAAGTACATAGTTAAAGTACTTTAAATAGTTAAAGTACAAAAAGGAAAATAAATACATGTAAAAATGGGTTGTATTTACAATGGTGTTTGTCGTTTTCTTGTGACAACAGAACACAAATCTTTCTGCTGTGATGGTACACTGGTATTTCACCCAGTAGATATGGGGGTCTATCAAAATTGGGTTTGTTTTCGAATTCTTTGTGGATCTGTGTAATCTGAGGGAAATATGTGTCTCTAATATGGTCCTTACATTTGGCAGGAGGCTAGGAAGTGCAGCTCAGTTTCCGCCTCATTTGGTGGGCACCTAATTCTGCCTACAGCAGCCTTTCTCAATAGCAAGGCTATGCTCACTGAGTCTGTACATAGTCAAAGCATAACTTAATTGTGTGTCAGTCACAGTGGTCAGGTATTCTACCACTGTGTACTCTCTGTTTAGGGCCAATTTTTGAAAATTCTTTCCAATGTGTCAACTAATTAACTTTCTGTTTTCCCATGGTTTGGTTGGGTCTAATTGTGTTGCTGTCCTGGGGTTCTGTGGGGTGTGTTTGTTTTTGTGAACAGAGCCCCAGGACCAGGTTGCTTAGGCGACTCTTCTCCAGGTGCATCTCTCTGTAGGTAAAAGCTTTGTTATGGAAGGTTTGGGAATCGCTTCCTTTTAGGTGGTTGTAGAATTTCACGTCCCTTTTCTGGATTTGGATAGTTATTTTGTATCGGCCTAATTCTGCTCTGAATGCATTATTTGGTGTTTAAGTTTTACACGGAGGATATTTTTGCAGAATTCTGCATGCAGAGCCTCAATTTGGTGTTTGTCCCATTTTGTGAATTATTGGTTGGTAAGCGGACCATAGACCTTAGGGTGGCGCACAATTGCCCCAGTGTTGTCCGCGTTAGGGAAGGGTTTGGCCGGGGTAGGCTGTCATTGTAAAATAAGAATTTGTTCTTAACTGACTTGCCTTGTTAAATTAAGGTTAAATAAATAAAAAATGTTTAAATCACAACCATAAATGGCAATGGGTTCTATAACTGATTCAAGTATTTTTTTGTCAGATCCTAATCGGTATGTCAAATTTAATGTTCCTTTTGATGGCATAGAAGGCCCTTCTTTCCTTGACTCTCAGATCGTTCATATTTTTTGGGAATATACCTGTGGGGCTGATGTTTAGGCCGAGGTATGTACCATTTTTTGTTAGCTCTAGGGCAATGGTGTGTAGATGGAATTTGTATTTGTGGTCCTGGCAACTGGACTTTTTTTGGGACAACATTCTTTTTTTGACTTACTGAGATTTACTGTCAAGGATCAGGTCTGACAGAATCTGTGCAGAAAATCTAGGTGCTGCTGTAGGGCCTCCATGGTTAGAGGAAGAAGCATCAGATCAACAGCAAACAGTAGACAATTGATTTCAGTTTCTAGTAGGGTGAGGCCGGGTACTGCAGACTGTTCTAGTGCCCTCGCCAATTCGTTGTATGTTGAAGAGGGTGGGGCTGAAGCTGCATCCCTGTCTCAACCCCCGGCCCTGTGGAAAGAAATGTGTGTGTTTTTTGACAACTTTAACATCACACTTGTTGTTTGTGTACAGGGATTTTATAATTTTGTATGTATTTCTCCCAACAATTTGTATAGCAGACCCTCATGCCAAATTGAGTCAAAAGCTTTTTGGAAATCAACAAAGCATGAGAAGACATTGCCTTTGTTTTGGTTTATTTTTTTTTCAATTAGGGTGTGCAGGGTGAATACATGGTGTGTTGTATGGTAATTTTGTAAAAATACAATTTGACATTTGCTCAGTACATTGTTTTCACTGAGGAAATGTACGAGTCTGTTGTTAATGATAATGCAGAGGATTTTCCAAAGGTTGTTGTTGACACATATCCCACAGTAGTTATTGGGGTCAAATTTGTCTCCACTTTTGTGGATTGGGGTGGTCAGTCCTTGGTTCCAAATATTGGGGAAGATGCCAGAGCTGATGATGATGTTAAAGAGTTGAAGTATATTGGAATTGGAATTTTGCGGTCTGTGTATTTTATCATTTCATATAACCTTTCACGAGTATCAATCCCGGATCCGGGATCACCCCCCACCCCCCCCCCACACTGATTAGCATAGCTAGCATAGCGTCACAATTAAATAGTAGCATCTAAATATCATTAAATCACAAGTCCAAGACACCAGATGAAAGATACAGATCTTGTGAATAACCCCATCATTTCTGTTTTTTAAAATGTTATACAGGGAAGACACAATATGTAAATCTATTAGCTAACCACGTTAGCAAAATACACCATTTTTCCTTTGTCCACCATTTTCTCTCTCCACCAGTAGCTATCACCAATTCGGCTAAACTAAGATATTGATAGCCACTAACCAAGAAAAAACCTCCTCAGATGACAGTCTGATAACATATTTATGGTATAGGATAGGTTTTGTTAGAAAAATGTGCATATTTCAGGTAGAAATCACAGTTTACAATTGCACCCACAGTCACAACTGGACTAGAATTACTAGAGAGAGCAACGTGTATGACCAATTTACTCATCATAAAACATTTCATAAAAATAGACAAAGCATAGCAATGGAAAGACACAGATCTTGTGATTTCAGACAATATTTCAGATTTTCTAAGCGTTTTACAGCGAAAACACAATAAATCGATAAGTTAGCATACCACATATGCAAACAATACCAGAGCATCAATTCAAGCCAAATAGCGATAACGTAATCATCGCCAAAAGATATTAATTTTTTCACTAACCTTCTCAGAATTCTTCTGTTGACACTCCTGTAACATCATATTACAACATACATATATTGTTTGTTCGAAAATGTGCATATTTAGCCATAAAAAACCGTGGTTATACAATGAAGATGGTAGCAAAACCAGCATGGAAAAGTCGGTCGCCATCTTTCAGAGTGATCTAGTTTAATCAATAGCTAATCATATACTTGACTAAAAAATACAGGGTTGACAGGAATCGAAAGACAAATTAGTTCTTAATGCAATCGCTGATTTACATTTCTAAAATTATCCTTACTGTGCAATACAGGGTTCGCCAAGCGAAGGGATAGAAAACAAAATGGCGAAATATGCGTTTAAAATATTTCGACAGAACAACGATTTATCATATTAAATATTACTTACTATGAGGTGATTTTCCATCAGATTCTTGGGCAATGTATTCTTTCTTAGGTCTAATCTTCTTTTGGTCGAAAGATGTCCTTTGTCCGTCTAAATGCCCGCTAACGTTCGACCGGGACCCCGAAATGTGCCCGGTGCTTCACATAGAAATGCATCAAAATCTCACTAAACGGATATAAATTGCTATAAAACGGTTTAAATTAACTACCTTATGATGTTTCTAAGTCCTATATCGAATTAAATTACAGACGGATACATTTCACGTTGATAACCGAGCCTGTGAAAATGGCATCCGGAGGTCCCTTCCTGCGTAAGGGCGAGCGTCGAAAGGGGGGCTACTCTCACTCCTTGGTCTTTTATAACCTCTGAGAGCTACCTAGAAGGCCCATTCCACTTCTCATTGGTTACTGACATCCAGGGGAAGGCGGGTGCAGTTCGTGTCGTTCCATAGGATACACAGAGACCTTAAAAACTGATCTGAAACCAGAGCTTCGCTCTCAGACCTTTCACTGTCTGTCATGGATTTCGCTGTAGAAAGAGTTCTGGGTCACCCACAGACATAATTTCAACGTTGTATGAAACTAGAAAGTGTTTTCTATCCAATAGAATTAATAATATGCATATTGTACGAGCAAGAATTGAGTACTAGGCAGTTTAATTTGGAGACGACAAAATGCTAATTCGGAACAGCACCCCCTGTAGTCGCAAGAAGTTTTAAGATACCATCAACACCACAGGCCTTTTTGGGTTGGAGGGTTTGTATTTTATCCTGTAGTTCATTTAACGTAAT
Source organism: Salvelinus namaycush (assembly GCF_016432855.1). NCBI lineage: Eukaryota > Metazoa > Chordata > Actinopteri > Salmoniformes > Salmonidae > Salvelinus > Salvelinus namaycush. Next base: position 35,310,423 of record NC_052340.1, on the reverse strand, counting down.
TGGAGAATACAGTGGGTTATGTTTGTCTTCAGTTGATTCTATGATTTGTATTTGATCATGTATATGTTATTGCTGTTTGTTCTTTGTTAAAGGGCCAAAAAGATTGTAGAAGTGGTTTATCCATACATCTCCATTTTGGATAGATAACTCTTCATGTTGTTTTGTTTTCCAGTTTTCCCAGAAGCCTTTAGACTCTATGGAATACTCAATTACATTGAGCTGATTTCTGACGTGATGTTCCTTCTTTTTCCGTAGTGTATGTCTGCATTGTTTAAGTGACTCGCCACAGTGAAGTGTAGGCTCAGGTTTTCTGAGTATCTATGTTTTTGGTTGGAATGGTTTTTCCATTTCTTTCTTAGGTTTTTGCTTCCTTCATTATACCATTTTTCATTGTTAATAATTTTCTGTAGTTTTCTGTTTGAAATTGTTTGATTTGATAGGGAAACTAAGAGGTTAAATGTACTGTTTAAACTTTCTACTGCCAAGTTTTACACCTTCATATTACAGTGTAATGTTTTGTCCAAGAAGTTGTCTAAAATGGATGGCATTTGTTGTTGCCTAATAGTTTTTTGGTAGGTTTCCAAACTACATTCCTTCCATCCATAGCATTTCTTAATATTATTCAGTTCCTTTGGCTTTGATACCTCATGATTGAGTATTGCTCTGTTCAAGAAGACTGTGATTTTGCTGTGATCTGATAGGGGTGTCAGTGGGCTGACTTTGAAGGCTCTGAGAGACTCTGGGTTGAGGTCAGTGATAAAGTAGTCTGCAGTCCTACTGCCAAGAGATGAGCTATAGGTGTACCTACCATAGGAGTCCCCTCGAAGACTATAATTTACTATGTACATACCCAGCATCTGACAGAGCTGCAGGAGATGTGACCCGTTGTTGTTGGTTATGTTGTCATAGTTGTGCCTAGGGAGGCATATGGTGGAGGGAAGGCTGTCACCTGCAGGTAGGTGTTTGTCCCCCTGTGTGCTGAGGGTGTCAGGTTCTTGTCCAGTTCTGGCATTTAGGTCGCCACAGACTAGTACATGTCCTTGGGCCTGGAAATTATTGATTTCCCCCTCCAGGATGGAGAAGCTGTCTTCATTAAAGTATAGGAGTCTGGTGGGGGGATATTGGTAGCACACATGAGGACATTTTTCTCTGTTGAGATCATTTGATATTGAATTTCTAGCCAAATGTAAAAAGTTCCTGTTTTGATTAATTTAATAGAGTGTTTTAGGTCTGCTCTATACAAAATTAGCATAGTCCCTTCCCTGTTTCACACCTGGTAGTTTGGTGGATGGGACTACCAGCTCTCTGTAACCTAGAGGGCAACCAGTGGTTCCGTCTCCTCTATACCATGTTTCTTGTAGGATGATAATGTCTGTATTTCTGATTTATTTGGTAAAGTCCAGGTTCCTGCACTTTAGGCCTCAGCCAGATGACCTCAGGCCTTGGATATTGCAGGATTTGATAGTGAAGGCTTTGTGTTCCATAAAGTGTCCAATGTCCAAGTGTCCACCAGCCTTACGCATGGTGTCCCCGGTTCGCCTACATAGCCCGGTGCGGGTTATTCCACCTCCCCGCACTGGTCGGGCGACGGGGAGCATACAACCAGGTAAGGTTGGGCAGGCTCAGTGCTCAAGGGAGCCAGTACGCCTGCACGGTCCGGTATTTCCGGCGCCACCTACCCGCCCCAACCCAGTACCACCAGTGCCTCCTCCACGCACTAGCCCTATGGTGCGTGTCTCCAGCCCTTTACCACCAGTGCCTAAACCACGCACCAAGCCTCCTGTGTGTGTCCAGAGTCCTGTGCGTCCTGTTGCTGCTCCCCGCACTAGCCCTGAGATGCGTGTCCCCAGCCCGGTACCACCAGTTCCGGCACCACGCACTAGGCCTAATGTGCGTCTCCAGGGTCCAGTATGCCCTGTTCCTTCTCCCAGCACTAGCCTGAAGGTGCGTGTCCCCAGCCCGGTAACACCAGTTCCGGCACCACGCACCAGGCCTACAGTGCGCCTCAGCCGGCCAGAGTCTGCCGTCTGCACAGTGGTGCCTGAACTGCCCGTCTGCCAAGCGCCATCTGAGCCATCAGTCTACCCAGCGCCATCTGAGCCATCCGTCTGCCCAGCGCCATCTGAGCCATCCATCTACCCAGCGCCATCTGAGCCATCCGTCTACCCAGCGCCATCTGAGCCATCCGTCTGCCCCGAGCCGTCAGAGCCGCCCGTCTGTCCCGAGCCGTCAGAGCCGTTCGTCAGTCAGGAGCCGCTAGAGCCATTCGTCAGACAGGATCTGCCAGAGCCGCCAACCAGACAGGATCTGCCAGAGCCGCCAACCAGACAGGATCAGCCAGAGCCGCCAACCAGACAGGATCAGCCAGAGCCGCCAACCAGACAGGATCAGCCAGAGCCGCCAACCAGACAGGATCAGCCAGAGCCGCCAACCAGACAGGATCAGCCAGAGCCGCCAACCAGCTATGAGCAGCCAGATCCGTCAGCCAGCCATGAGCAGCCAGATCCGTCAGCCAGCCATGAGCAGCCAGATCCGTCAGCCAGCCATGAGCAGCCAGATCCGTCAGCCAGCCATGAGCAGCCAGATCCGTCAGCCAGCCATGAGCAGCCAGATCCGTCAGCCAGCCATGAGCAGCCAGATCCGTCAGTCAGCCATGAGCAGCCAGATCCGTCAGTCAGCCATGAGCAGCCAGATCCGTCAGCCAGCCATGAGCAGCCAGATCCGTCAGCCAACCATGAGCCGTCCAGCCAGGATCCGCCAGAGCCGTCCAGCCAGGATCCGCCAGAGCCGTCATCCAGCCAGGATCCGTCCCTCAGTCCGGAGCTGCCGTCCCTCAGTCCGGAGCTGCCCCTTATCCTGGTGCTGCCCCTTAGTCCGGAGCTGCCCCTTAGTCCGGAGCTGCCCCTTAGTCCGGTGCTGCCTCTTAGTCCGGTGCTGCCCCTTAGTCCGGTGCTGCCCCTTAGTCCGGTGCTGCCCCTTAGTCCGGTGCTGCCCCTTAGTCCGGTGCTGCCCCTTAGTCCGGTGCTGCCCCTTAATCCAGTGGGGTTAATGTGGAGGGTGGCCATTTGGAGGAGGCTACGGAGGCGGGTAGTGACTGTGGTGGGGTGGGGACCACGACCAGTGCCGGAGCCGCCGCCGTGGACGGACGCCCACCCAGACCCTCCCCTAGACTTTGTGCTGGTGCGCCCGGAGTTCGCACCTTAAGGGGGGGGTTATGTCACGCCCTGGCCTTAGTATTCTTTGTTTTCTTTATTATTTTAGTTAGGTCAGGGTGTGACATGGGGAATGTATGTGTTTTTTGTAGTGTCTAGGGTGGTTGTAAGGTTTAGGGGGTTTATTAGAGTAGTTGGGTTTATGTTTAGTATAGAAGTCTAGCTGTGTCTATGGTTGAGTGTATGTTTCTAGGTATGTCTATGGTTGCCTGAGTGGCTCTCAATCAGAGACAGATGTCTTTCATTTGTCTCTGATTGGGAGCCATATTTAAGGCAGCCATGGGCATCATGCATTTGTGGGTAATTGTCTATGTTATACGTCTGTAGCCTGTGTGTGCACTACGTTCATAGCTTCACGGTCGTTTGTTTGTTTTGTTAGTTTTTTTGTAAGAGTGTTTCTTTTCGTGTTACGTCTTCGTCATCAATATTAAAAGGAAGATGTATTTCTCACACGCTGCGCCTTGGTCCAATCTCTCTCATCAAGACGATCGTGACAGAATTACCCACCAATCCAGGACCAAGCGGCGTGTCAAGCGGCAACAGGACCCACCTACACAGGATTCATGGACATGGGAGGAGATACTGGATGGTAAGGGACCTTGGGCACAACCGGGAGAATATCGCCTCCCTCGTGAAGAGCTGGAGGCAGCTAAAGCCGAGAGGAGGCGATATGAGGAGGCAGCACGGAAGCAAGGCTGGAAGCCCGTGAGTACAACCCAAAAATTTCTTGGGGGGGGCCTTAAAGGGAGTGTGGCGAAGTCAGGTAGGAGACCTGCGCCTACTCCCTGTACTTACCGTGGAGAGCGAGAGTACGGGCAGACACCGTGTTACGCAGTAGAGCGCATGGTGTCTCCTGTACGCGTGCATAGCCCGGTTCGGTACATTCCAGCTCCACGTATCGGCCGGGCTAGATTGAGCGTTGAGCCGGATGTCATGAAGCCGGCCCAACGCATCTGGTCACCAGTGCGTCTCCTCGGGCCGGCTTACATGGCACCAGCCTTACGCATGGTGTCCCCGGTTCGCCTACATAGCCCGGTGCGGGTTATTCCACCTCCCCGCACTGGTCGGGCGACGGGGAGCATACAACCAGGTAAGGTTGGGCAGGCTCAGTGCTCAAGGGAGCCAGTACGCCTGCACGGTCCGGTATTTCCGGCGCCACCTACCCGCCCCAACCCAGTACCACCAGTGCCTCCTCCACGCACTAGCCCTATGGTGCGTGTCTCCAGCCCTTTACCACCAGTGCCTAAACCACGCACCAAGCCTCCTGTGTGTGTCCAGAGTCCTGTGCGTCCTGTTGCTGCTCCCCGCACTAGCCCTGAGATGCGTGTCCCCAGCCCGGTACCACCAGTTCCGGCACCACGCACTAGGCCTAATGTGCGTCTCCAGGGTCCAGTATGCCCTGTTCCTTCTCCCAGCACTAGCCTGAAGGTGCGTGTTCCCAGCCCGGTAACACCAGTTCCGGCACCACGCACCAGGCCTACAGTGCGCCTCAGCCGGCCAGAGTCTGCCGTCTGCACAGTGGTGCCTGAACTGCCCGTCTGCCAAGCGCCATCTGAGCCATCAGTCTACCCAGCGCCATCTGAGCCATCCGTCTGCCCAGCGCCATCTGAGCCATCCATCTACCCAGCGCCATCTGAGCCATCCGTCTACCCAGCGCCATCTGAGCCATCCGTCTGCCCCGAGCCGTCAGAGCCGCCCGTCTGTCCCGAGCCGTCAGAGCCGTTCGTCAGTCAGGAGCCGCTAGAGCCATTCGTCAGACAGGATCTGCCAGAGCCGCCAACCAGACAGGATCTGCCAGAGCCGCCAACCAGACAGGATCAGCCAGAGCCGCCAACCAGACAGGATCAGCCAGAGCCGCCAACCAGACAGGATCAGCCAGAGCCGCCAACCAGACAGGATCAGCCAGAGCCGCCAACCAGACAGGATCAGCCAGAGCCGCCAACCAGCTATGAGCAGCCAGATCCGTCAGCCAGCCATGAGCAGCCAGATCCGTCAGCCAGCCATGAGCAGCCAGATCCGTCAGCCAGCCATGAGCAGCCAGATCCGTCAGCCAGCCATGAGCAGCCAGATCCGTCAGCCAGCCATGAGCAGCCAGATCCGTCAGCCAGCCATGAGCAGCCAGATCCGTCAGTCAGCCATGAGCAGCCAGATCCGTCAGTCAGCCATGAGCAGCCAGATCCGTCAGCCAGCCATGAGCAGCCAGATCCGTCAGCCAACCATGAGCCGTCCAGCCAGGATCCGCCAAAGCCGTCCAGCCAGGATCCGCCAGAGCCGTCATCCAGCCAGGATCCGTCCCTCAGTCCGGAGCTGCCGTCCCTCAGTCCGGAGCTGCCCCTTATCCTGGTGCTGCCCCTTAGTCCGGAGCTGCCCCTTAGTCCGGAGCTGCCCCTTAGTCCGGTGCTGCCTCTTAGTCCGGTGCTGCCCCTTAGTCCGGTGCTGCCCCTTAGTCCGGTGCTGCCCCTTAGTCCGGTGCTGCCCCTTAGTCCGGTGCTGCCCCTTAATCCAGTGGGGTTAATGTGGAGGGTGGCCATTTGGAGGAGGCTACGGAGGCGGGTAGTGACTGTGGTGGGGTGGGGACCACGACCAGTGCCGGAGCCGCCGCCGTGGACGGACGCCCACCCAGACCCTCCCCTAGACTTTGTGCTGGTGCGCCCGGAGTTCGCACCTTAAGGGGGGGGTTATGTCACGCCCTGGCCTTAGTATTCTTTGTTTTCTTTATTATTTTAGTTAGGTCAGGGTGTGACATGGGGAATGTATGTGTTTTTTGTAGTGTCTAGGGTGGTTGTAAGGTTTAGGGGGTTTATTAGAGTAGTTGGGTTTATGTTTAGTATAGAAGTCTAGCTGTGTCTATGGTTGAGTGTATGTTTCTAGGTATGTCTATGGTTGCCTGAGTGGCTCTCAATCAGAGACAGATGTCTTTCATTTGTCTCTGATTGGGAGCCATATTTAAGGCAGCCATGGGCATCATGCATTTGTGGGTAATTGTCTATGTTATACGTCTGTAGCCTGTGTGTGCACTACGTTCATAGCTTCACGGTCGTTTGTTTGTTTTGTTAGTTTTTTTGTAAGAGTGTTTCTTTTCGTGTTACGTCTTCGTCATCAATATTAAAAGGAAGATGTATTTCTCACACGCTGCGCCTTGGTCCAATCTCTCTCATCAAGACGATCGTGACAGAATTACCCACCAATCCAGGACCAAGCGGCGTGTCAAGCGGCAACAGGACCCACCTACACAGGATTCATGGACATGGGAGGAGATACTGGATGGTAAGGGACCTTGGGCACAACCGGGAGAATATCGCCTCCCTCGTGAAGAGCTGGAGGCAGCTAAAGCCGAGAGGAGGCGATATGAGGAGGCAGCACGGAAGCAAGGCTGGAAGCCCGTGAGTACAACCCAAAAATTTCTTGGGGGGGGCCTTAAAGGGAGTGTGGCGAAGTCAGGTAGGAGACCTGCGCCTACTCCCTGTACTTACCGTGGAGAGCGAGAGTACGGGCAGACACCGTGTTACGCAGTAGAGCGCATGGTGTCTCCTGTACGCGTGCATAGCCCGGTTCGGTACATTCCAGCTCCACGTATCGGCCGGGCTAGATTGAGCGTTGAGCCGGATGTCATGAAGCCGGCCCAACGCATCTGGTCACCAGTGCGTCTCCTCGGGCCGGCTTACATGGCACCAGCCTTACGCATGGTGTCCCCGGTTCGCCTACATAGCCCGGTGCGGGTTATTCCACCTCCCCGCACTGGTCGGGCGACGGGGAGCATACAACCAGGTAAGGTTGGGCAGGCTCAGTGCTCAAGGGAGCCAGTACGCCTGCACGGTCCGGTATTTCCGGCGCCACCTACCCGCCCCAACCCAGTACCACCAGTGCCTCCTCCACGCACTAGCCCTATGGTGCGTGTCTCCAGCCCTTTACCACCAGTGCCTAAACCACGCACCAAGCCTCCTGTGTGTGTCCAGAGTCCTGTGCGTCCTGTTGCTGCTCCCCGCACTAGCCCTGAGATGCGTGTCCCCAGCACCGGAACCACCAGTTCCGGCACCACGCACTAGGCCTAATGTGCGTCCCCAGGGTCCAGTATGCCCTGTTCCTTCTCCCCGCACTAGCCTGAAGGTGCGTGTCCCCAGCCCGGTAACACCAGTTCCGGCACCACGCACCAGGCCTACAGTGCGCCTCAGCCGGCCAGAGTCTGCCGTCTGCACAGCGGTGCCTGAACTGCCCGTCTGCCAAGCGCCATCTGAGCCATCAGTCTACCCAGCGCCATCTGAGCCATCCGTCTGCCCAGCGCCATCTGAGTCATCCGTCTACCCAGCGCCATCTGAGCCATCCTCTACCCAGCGCCATCTGAGCCATCCGTCTGCCCCGAGCCGTCAGAGCCGCCCGTCTGTCCCGAGCCGTCAGAGCCGTTCGTCAGTCAGGAGCCGCTAGAGCCATTCGTCAGACAGGATCTGCCAGAGCCGCCAACCAGACAGGATCTGCCAGAGCCGCCAACCAGACAGGATCAGCCAGAGCCGCCAACCAGACAGGATCAGCCAGAGCCGCCAACCAGACAGGATCAGCCAGAGCCGCCAACCAGACAGGATCAGCCAGAGCCGCCAACCAGACAGGATCAGCCAGAGCCGCCAACCAGCTATGAGCAGCCAGATCCGTCAGCCAGCCATGAGCAGCCAGATCCATCAGCCAGCCATGAGCAGCCAGATCCGTCAGCCAGCCATGAGCAGCCAGATCCGTCAGCCAGCCATGAGCAGCCAGATCCGTCAGCCAGCCATGAGCAGCCAGATCCGTCAGCCAGCCATGAGCAGCCAGATCCGTCAGCCAGCCATGAGCAGCCAGATCCGTCAGTCAGCCATGAGCAGCCAGATCCGTCAGTCAGCCATGAGCAGCCAGATCCGTCAGCCAGCCATGAGCAGCCAGATCCGTCAGCCAACCATGAGCCGTCCAGCCAGGATCCGCCAGAGCCGTCCAGCCAGGATCCGCCAGAGCCGTCATCCAGCCAGGATCCGTCCCTCAGTCCGGAGCTGCCGTCCCTCAGTCCGGAGCTGCCCCTTATCCTGGTGCTGCCCCTTAGTCCGGAGCTGCCCCTTAGTCCGGAGCTGCCCCTTAGTCCGGTGCTGCCTCTTAGTCCGGTGCTGCCCCTTAGTCCGGTGCTGCCCCTTAGTCCGGTGCTGCCCCTTAGTCCGGTGCTGCCCCTTAGTCCGGTGCTGCCCCTTAATCCAGTGGGGTTAATGTGGAGGGTGGCCATTTGGAGGAGGCTACGGAGGCGGGTAGTGACTGTGGTGGGGTGGGGACCACGACCAGTGCCGGAGCCGCCGCCGTGGACGGACGCCCACCCAGACCCTCCCCTAGACTTTGTGCTGGTGCGCCCGGAGTTCGCACCTTAAGGGGGGGGTTATGTCACGCCCTGGCCTTAGTATTCTTTGTTTTCTTTATTATTTTAGTTAGGTCAGGGTGTGACATGGGGAATGTATGTGTTTTTTGTAGTGTCTAGGGTGGTTGTAAGGTTTAGGGGGTTTATTAGAGTAGTTGGGTTTATGTTTAGTATAGAAGTCTAGCTGTGTCTATGGTTGAGTGTATGTTTCTAGGTATGTCTATGGTTGCCTGAGTGGCTCTCAATCAGAGACAGATGTCTTTCATTTGTCTCTGATTGGGAGCCATATTTAAGGCAGCCATGGGCATCATGCATTTGTGGGTAATTGTCTATGTTATACGTCTGTAGCCTGTGTGTGCACTACGTTCATAGCTTCACGTCGTTTGTTTGTTTTGTTAGTTTTTTTGTAAGAGTGTTTCTTTTCGTGTTACGTCTTCGTCATCAATATTAAAAGGAAGATGTATTTCTCACACGCTGCGCCTTGGTCCAATCTCTCTCATCAAGACGATCGTGACAGTTGTACAGCAAATGAAAGATACACTAGTTCTTAATGCAACCGCTGTGTTAGATTTTTAAAAATAACTTTAGTACGACATACAGCTTACGTTTTAGCGAGACAGCGCCCGCAATGAGGGCGGTAAATAGGAATAAACATTTTCCACAGAAATACGAAATAACATCATAAATGGTTCCTACTTTTGCTGATCTTCCATCAGAATCTTGTACAAGGAGTCCTTTGTCCAGAATAAATTGTTGTTTGGTTTTAGAATGTCCTCTTCTCCTGTCGAATTAGCAACCAAAGCTAGCCAAGTGGCGCGAAGTTGTCCATCTTCACCAAACGCAGAGAACGGAAAACGCCAAAACTCCCGATAAACGTTCAATAATCTGATAAAACTATATTGAAAAAACATACTTTACGATGATATTATCACATGTATCAAATAAAATCAAAGCCGGAGATATTAGCCGTCTATACCGAAAGCTTTTCAGAAGGCAATTCAGGGTTCATTCTCGCGCCTTGCTGGACAAAGGAAATGTGGGGTCACGTCATTCCAAGAGCTCTTGTTCGACCTCAGATCAAGCTAGACACCCCATTCCACCTCCCACTGCCTGTTGACATCTAGTGGAAGGCGTATGAAGTGCATGTATATCCATAGATTTCAAGCAAATGAATAGGAAGGCCCTGGAACAGAGCCTCGATTTCAGATTTTTCACTTCCTGACAGGAAGTTTGCTGCCAAATGAGTTCTGTTTTACTCACAGATATAATTCAAACGGTTTTAGAAACTTGAGAGTGTTTTCTATCCAATAGTAATAATAATATGCATATTGTACGAGCAAGAATAGAGCACGAGGCAGTTTAATTTGGGCACAATCTTTTACAAAGTGAAAATAGCGCCCCCCTATTGACAATTAAGTTTCTTTCCAAACCATGCAGAGAGAAAAATAAAGAAAAATAATAAGACAAGAAATAAATACACAATGAGTAATGATAACTTGGATGTATACACAGGGTATCAGTACCGATTTGATGTACAGGGAGGGGTACGAGGTAAGTGAGGGAGATATGTATATATACAGTACCAGTCAAACGTTTGGACACACCTACTCATTCAAGGGTTCTTCTTTATTTTTACTATTTTCAACATTGTAGAATAATAGTGAAGACATCAAAACTATGAAATAACACACATGGAATCATGTAGTAACCAAAAAACATGTATAATCAAATCAAAATATATTTTATATTTCAGATTTTTCAAAGTATCCACCCTTTGCCTTGATGGCATTCTCTCAACCAGCTTCATGAGAAATGTTTTTCCAACAGTCTTGAAGGAGTTCCCACATATGCTGAGCACTTGTTGGATACTTTTCCTTCACTCTGTGGTCCAACTCATCCCAAACCATCTCAATTGGGTTGAGGTCAGATGATTGTGGAGGCCAGGTCATCTGATGCAGCACTCCATCACTCTCCTTCTTGGTCAAATAGCCCTTACACAGCCTGGAGGTGTGTTGGGTTATTATCCTGTTGAAAAACAAATGATAGTCCCACTAAGCACAAACCAGATGGGATGGCATATCGCTGCAGAATGCTGTGGTAGCCATGCTGGTTAAGTGTGCCTTGAATTCTAAATAAATCACAGACAGTGTCACCAGCAAAGCATCCCCACACCATCACACCTCCTCCTCCATGCTTCCCGGTGGGAACCACACATGCAGAGATCATCCATTCACCTACTCTGTGATGTGGCGGTTGGAACCATAAATATCACATTTGGACTCATCAGACCAAAGGACAGATTTCCACCAGTCCAATTTCATTTGCTCATGTTTCTTGGCCCAAGCAAGTCTCTTATTCTTATTGGTGCCCTTTAGTAGTGGTTTCCTTGGAGCATTTCGACCATGAAGGACTGATTCACGCAGTCTCCTCTGAACAGTTGATGTTGACATGTGTCTGTTACTTGAACTCTGTGAAGCATATATTTTGGCTGCAATCTGAGTTGCAGTTAACTCTAATGAACTTATCCTCTCCACAAATTAACTTTTAACAAGGCACACCTGTTAATTGAAAGGCATTCCAGGTGACTACCCCATGAAGCTGGTTGAGAGAATGCCCAGAGTGTGCAAAGCTGTCAACAAGGTAAAGGGTGGCTACTTTGAAGAATCTCAAATATAAAATATATTTTGACATGTTTAACACTTTTTGGTTACTACATGAGTCCATAAGTGTTTTGTCATAGTTTTGATGTCTTCACTATTATTCTACAATGTTGAAAATAGTACAAATAAAGAAAAACCCTTGAATGAGTAGGTGTGTCCAACATTTTGACTGGTACAGTAGGTAGGGATAAAGTGACTAGGCAACAGGATAGATAATAAACAGTAACAGCAGCGTATGTGATGAGTCAAAATAGTTAGGCAAAAAGGGTCAATGCAAATTGTATGGGTAGCTATTTGGTTAAATACAGTATTTAGCAGTCATATGGCTTGGGGGTAGAATCTGTTCATTGTCCTAATGATTCCAGACTTGGTGCATCGGTACTGCTTGCCATGCAGTAGCAGAGAGAAGAGTCTATGACTTGGGTAGCTGGAGTCCTTGACCATTTTTTTGGACTTCCTTTGACACCACCTGGTCTAGAGGTCTTGGATGGCAGGGAGCTCAGCCCCAGTGATGTATTGGAACACACACACAACCCTCTGCAGCACCTTGCGGTCAGTTGCCAAGCAGTTGCCATAGCAAGCGGTGATGCAGCCAGTCAAGATGTTCTCAACGGTGTAGCTGTAGAACCTTTTGAGGAACAGAGGGACCATGCCAATTCATTTCAGCCTTCTTCACGGACGTGAACCCACTGCAATCCCACTGCAATCCTCTCGATGTGCTGAGATCCATATTGATTCAGATCTGTTTAGAGACCTCTATTTATTCAGACCTGTTTAGAGACCCATATTGATTCAGACCTGTTTAGAGACCTCTATTTATTCAGACCTGTTTTGAGACCAATATTGATTCAGACCTGTGTAGAGACCCACATTGATTCAGACCTGTTTAGAGACCCATATTGATTCAGACCTGTTTAGAGACCCATATTGATTCAGACCTGTTGAGAGACCCATATTGATTCAGACCTGTTGAGAGACCCATATTGATTCAGACCTGTTGAGAGACCCATATTGATTCAGACCTGTTTAGAGACCCATATTGATTCAGACCTGTTTAGAGACCCATATTGATTCAGACCTGTTTAGAGATCCATATTGACTCAGACCTGTTTAGAGATCCCTATTGATTCAGACCTGTTTAGAGACCCATATTGATTCAGACCTGTTTAGAGACCCATATTGATTCAGACCTGTTTAGAGACCCATATTGATTCAGACCTGTTTAGAGACCCATATTGATTCAGACCTGTTTAGAGACCCATATTGATTCAGACCTGTTTAGAGACCCATATTGATTCAGACCTGTTGAGAGACCCATAATGAGTCCTAGGTATAGTATGAGAGACCCATAACGAGTCCTAGGTATAGTATGAGAGACCCATAATGAGTCCTAGGTATAGTATGAGAGGCCTGTTGAGACACCCATAATGAGTCCTAGGTATAGTATGAGAGACCCATAATGAGTCCTAGGTATAGTATGAGAGGCCCATAATGAGTCCTAGGTATAGTATGAGAGACCCATAATGAGTCCTAGGTATAGTATGAGAGGCCCATAATGAGTCCTAGGTATAGTATGAGAGGCCCATAATGAGTCCTAGGTATAGTATGAGAGGCCCATAATGAGTCCTAGGTATAGTATGAGAGACCCATAATGAGTCCTAGGTATAGTATGAGAGGCCCATAATGAGTCCTAGGTATAGTATGAGAGACCCATAATGAGTCCTAGGTATAGTATGAGAGGCCCATAATGAGTCCTAGGTATAGTATGAGAGGCCCATAATGAGTCCTAGGTATAGTATGAGAGGCCCATAATGAGTCCTAGGTATAGTATGAGAGACCCATAATGAGTCCTAGGTATAGTATGAGAGGCCCATAATGAGTCCTAGGTATAGTATGAGAGGCCCATAATGAGTCCTAGGTATAGTATGAGAGGCCCATAATGAGTCCTAGGTATAGTATGAGAGACCCATAATGAGTCCTAGGTATAGTATGAGAGACCCATAACGAGTCCTAGGTATAGTATGAGAGACCCATAACGAGTCCTAGGTATAGTATGAGAGACCCATAACGAGTCCTAGGTATAGTATGAGAGACCCATAATGAGTCCTAGGTATAGTATGAGAGACCCATAATGAGTCCTAGGTATAGTATGAGAGGCCCATAATGAGTCCTAGGTATAGTATGAGAGGCCCATAACGAGTCCTAGGTATAGTATGAGAGACCCATAATGAGTCCTAGGTATAGTATGAGAGACCCATAATGAGTCCTAGGTATAGTATGAGAGACCCATAATGAGTCCTAGGTATAGTATGAGAGGCCCATAATGAGTCCTAGGTATAGTATGAGAGGCCCATAATGAGTCCTAGGTATAGTATGAGAGGCCCATAATGAGTCCTAGGTATAGTATGAGAGACCCATAATGAGTCCTAGGTATAGTATGAGAGGCCCATAATGAGTCCTAGGTATAGTATGAGAGGCCCATAATGAGTCCTAGGTATAGTATGAGAGGCCCATAATGAGTCCTAGGTATAGTATGAGAGACCCATAATGAGTCCTAGGTATAGTATGAGAGACCCATAACGAGTCCTAGGTATAGTATGAGAGACCCATAATGAGTCCTAGGTATAGTATGAGAGACCCATAACGAGTCCTAGGTATAGTATGAGAGGCCCATAATGAGTCCTAGGTATAGTATGAGAGACCCATAATGAGTCCTAGGTATAGTATGAGAGACCCATAATGAGTCCTAGGTATAGTATGAGAGGCCCATAATGAGTCCTAGGTATAGTATGAGAGGCCCATAACGAGTCCTAGGTATAGTATGAGAGACCAATAATGAGTCCTAGGTATAGTATGAGAGACCCATAATGAGTCCTAGGTATAGTATGAGAGACCCATAATGAGTCCTAGGTATAGTATGAGAGACCCATAATGAGTCCTAGGTATAGTATGAGAGACCCATAATGAGTCCTAGGTATAGTATGAGAGGCCTGTTGAGAGACCCATAATGAGTCCTAGGTATAGTATGAGAGGCCTGTTGAGATACCCATAATGAGTCCTAGGTATAGTATGAGAGGCCTGTTGAGAGGCCCATAATGAGTCCTAGGTATAGTATGAGAGGCCCATAATGAGTCCTAGGTATAGTATGAGAGACCCATAATGAGTCCTAGGTATAGTATGAGAGACCCATAATGAGTCCTAGGTATAGTATGAGAGGCCTGTTGAGAGACCATAATGAGTCCTAGGTATAGTATGAGAGGCCTGTGTAGAGACCCATAATGAGTCCTAGGTAATGTATGAGAGACCCATAATGAGTCCTAGGTATAGTATGAGAGACCCATAATGAGTCCTAGGTATAGTATGAGAGACCCATAATGAGTCCTAGGTATAGTATGAGAGGCCCATAATGAGTCCTAGGTATAGTATGAGAGGCCCATAATGAGTCCTAGGTATAGTATGAGAGGCCCATAATGAGTCCTAGGTATAGTATGAGAGACCCATAATGAGTCCTAGGTATAGTATGAGAGACCCATAACGAGTCCTAGGTATAGTATGAGAGACCCATAATGAGTCCTAGGTATAGTATGAGAGATCCATAATGAGTCCTAGGTATAGTATGAGAGACCCATAACGAGTCCTAGGTATAGTATGAGAGGCCCATAATGAGTCCTAGGTATAGTATGAGAGACCCATAATGAGTCCTAGGTATAGTATGAGAGACCCATAACGAGTCCTAGGTATAGTATGAGAGACCCATAATGAGTCCTAGGTATAGTATGAGAGACCCATAACGAGTCCTAGGTATAGTATGAGAGACCCATAATGAGTCCTAGGTATAGTATGAGAGACCCATAATGAGTCCTAGGTATAGTATGAGAGGCCCATAATGAGTCCTAGGTATAGTATGAGAGGCCCATAACGAGTCCTAGGTATAGTATGAGAGACCAATAATGAGTCCTAGGTATAGTATGAGAGACCCATAATGAGTCCTAGGTATAGTATGAGAGACCCATAATGAGTCCTAGGTATAGTATGAGAGACCCATAATGAGTCCTAGGTATAGTATGAGAGACCCATAATGAGTCCTAGGTATAGTATGAGAGGCCTGTTGAGAGACCCATAATGAGTCCTAGGTATAGTATGAGAGGCCTGTTGAGATACCCATAATGAGTCCTAGGTATAGTATGAGAGGCCTGTTGAGAGGCCCATAATGAGTCCTAGGTATAGTATGAGAGGCCCATAATGAGTCCTAGGTATAGTATGAGAGACCCATAATGAGTCCTAGGTATAGTATGAGAGACCCATAATGAGTCCTAGGTATAGTATGAGAGGCCTGTTGAGAGACCATAATGAGTCCTAGGTATAGTATGAGAGGCCTGTGTAGAGACCCATAATGAGTCCTAGGTAATGTATGAGAGACCCATAATGAGTCCTAGGTATAGTATGAGAGACCCATAATGAGTCCTAGGTATAGTATGAGAGACCCATAATGAGTCCTAGGTATAGTATGAGAGACCCATAATGAGTCCTAGGTATAGTATGAGAGACCCATAATGAGTCCTAGGTATAGTATGAGAGACCCATAATGAGTCCTAGGTATAGTATGAGAGACCCATAATGAGTCCTAGGTATAATATGAGAGACCCATAATGAGTCCTAGGTATAGTATGAGAGGCCAGGGGGAAGAGCATCGATCCAGTAAACTAGTTTTGGTGGATACGGGAGTGCGGGGGGGGGGGGGGGCTTACAGTGTGGATGCTTCCCAAACAATAGCTGGTTAAAATACCCCATTGTCTCTCAGTCCTCTCTGCTCTCCAAGCACAGACGCAAATTCCTTTACTAATCGTTTGGCAGCCGTGTTGTTTCTCCCCGCGCCCTCCATGTAACTAGATATTTTCTCTCTCCCTCCATTCTTTGGTTTGCTTTGTAATTATGGCATTGTTAAGTGCATGCCATGCTCTGTCACTAAGTCCTTCTGAACTGTAGGGTGTTACGGTTTAATTTCTTCTTCAGGTGGGGCTCTCTCTCTCTCTCTCTCTCTCTCTCTCTCTCTCTCTCTCTCTCTCTCTCGCTCTAGCTCTCTCTCTCTCTCTCTCTCTCTCTCTAGCTCTCTCTCTCTCTCTCTCTCTCTAGATCTAGCTCTCTCTCTCTCTCGCTCTCGCTCTCTCTCTCTCTAGCTCTCTCTCTCTCTAGCTCTAGCTCTCTCTCTCTCTCTCTAGCTCTTCTCTCTCTCTCGCTCTCTAGCTATCTCTCCAGATCTCTCTCCTTTCGCTCTCTCTCTCTCCTCTCTCCTCTCTCTCTCCTCTCTCCTCTCTCTCTCAATTCAATTCAAGGGCTAGATAATAAACCAAAGTGAAATAAACAAAAAATTTAACAGTAAACATTACACTCACAAAATTTCCAAAAGAATAAAGACATTACAAATGTCATATCATGTGAAAATAGTTAAAGTACAAAGGGAAAATAAATTAACATAAATATGGGTTGTTTTTACAATGGTGTTTGTTCTTCACTGGTTGCTCTTTTCTTGTGGCAACAGGTCACAAATCTTGCTGCTGTGATGGCACAATGTGGTATTTCACCCAGAAGATATGGGAGTTTATCAAAATTGGGTTTGTTTTTGAATTCTTTGTGAATCTGTGTAATCTGAGGAAAATATGTGTCTCTAATATGGTCATACATTTGGCAGGAGGTTAGGAAGTGCAGCTCAGTTTCCACCTAGTTTTGTGGGCAGTGTGCACATAGCCTGTCTTCTCTTGAGAGCCAGGTCTGCCTACAGCGGCCTTTCTCAATAGCAATGCTCACTGAGTCTGTACATAGGCAAAGCTTTCCGTAAGTTTGGGTCATCCCTAGGTATTACACAGGAGGACCATTTTTTTCTCTGTTGAGAACATTTCCTTTTGAATTTCTAGCCAAATGTAAAATGTTCCTGTTTTGATTAATTTAATAGATTGAGTTTGGTCTGCTCTGTACCAAATTAGCATACCCCCTGAGTCCCTTCCCTGTTTCACACCTGGTAGTTTGGTTAGATGGGACTACCAGCTCTCTGTAACCTAGAGGGCAACCAGTGGGTCCATCTCCTCTATACTATATTTTCTTGTAGGATGACAATGTCTTTATTTCAAATGTCTCTCTCTCAGTTTCTGTTTAATTAACATGCTGAATAGCCACCACTAGTCAGCTGCCTGCTCTACCACCCCCCCCCCCCCCCCGCCCCATTGCCACAGTTGTTTTGTGTATATATTATTATTATTGTTGTCTATTTTCATTATATTGTACTGTTTTATTTAACTTTGTCTTGCATTGTTGGAGCTCTGAGCTTTTCACTGTACCATGTAATTACATCTGCAACCCAGCACATCGCTCTCTTTTTCTCTCTCTATTTGGGGATACTGTGTGTAGATTGATGAGGAGAAAAAATAGTTTTAATCAATTTTAGAAAAAGGCTTTAATGTCATTTTTGGGTGAAAAAGTCAAAGGGTGTGAATACTTTCCGAAGGCACTATAGCTGGCTTCACACGTGCCTTGTTTGTCATTGGATAACATTTACATGTTATTTGCATAGTGTCATTTGACGTGTATCCTTTTTGACACGATAATGACCCATATGGCATTCCATGTCAGAAAACCACGTGTCTGACTCAATAACAACGTAACATTTTTCACAGGATTTTTTCATGGATTTTTTTCCAAACCTATCCCTCGGCTGTTTACCAAAAAAAGTGTCCGGGTGCCGGCTTTGTTGTTGTTTGAATCCCAGATTGCCCCTTTTAATGTACTAGACAATTAAAATCTGCAATGTGTAACTTTGTGGGTGACCTAACCAAATTCACATAGAACAGTGAGTTACAGTGGCTTGCAAAAGTATTCACCCCCCTTGGCATTTTTCCTATTTTGTTGCCTTACAACCTGGAATTAAAATAGATTTTTGAATTAATTGGCGCCGGAAGAAAAAGCAACAGTTTTGTGGGCGCCCAACCAATTGTGCTGTAAGCATTTCACTGTAAGGTCTACACCTGTTTTATTCGGCGCACGTGACAAATAAACTTTGATTTGAAGTGGATTTTCGGTGGGTTTGTATCATTTGATTTACACAACATGCCTACCACTTTGAAGATGCAAAATATTTTTACATACATTATTTTTAAAGCCGCGTTCAACAGGATTACCAACACAGACTGACGAGCTTCTATGGCCGACCAATCCGAACTCCTCCCTCAGC
Organism: Salvelinus namaycush; assembly: GCF_016432855.1. Taxonomy (NCBI): domain Eukaryota; kingdom Metazoa; phylum Chordata; class Actinopteri; order Salmoniformes; family Salmonidae; genus Salvelinus; species Salvelinus namaycush. The sequence goes on along the minus strand of NC_052340.1, from coordinate 35,291,967 downwards.
ATGTCCAGCCCACTCATTATCTCAGCCAATCATGGCTAGTGGGAAGTTTGTTCACTTTTTCTGTGGCTAAACCAGGAAGGCCCGTAGTTTAACAATTGTATTTGTATTTACAGAAGGCATACACGTTTGTTATTATAGCACATGAAAGTTCACATGTTCAAGAAGGCATTTCTGCCAAAAAAACGCATTTTGATCCCAATTTTTTTTAACGTTCAAACGGCTCTCCTGTGAAGTCGTGACTTGCGACATACACCTAGTTTCCTGAATCGGGTCACATATTAGATTGTGATGTTATGTGATTTAATCACACAAGTGACATTAAGTACTATGATGAGTACCTAATGGTCAACCTTTCTATTTTCAGAGAAAGAAAATGCAGTTAACAGTGTATCTGTGTGAACATCTGATATATTGAAAATCTGGAGGTCATTACGATCTCATAGCTACCTTCGTAAAGAAATCCCAGCATACCCTGAAAAAGTGGAATTCCACATATCCAAAGTTTCCCATGTTACTAACAAAGCAGTTCTGGATGGGATCCTGTCAAATGGATTTAAGGGCGGAAATAGAAGAGGTAATTTCATGTGGTGGGGTCTTAACATTGACAACAGCAATATCAATGAAGCACAGGATCGCTACCTTGACAGGGAGATCCCCGACAGGCACTCCTCAAGTGCAGAACCTGGAAGGAGGCAACATCAGGAATTGTTCCTGCAAAAGGTTACCGCCTCCCCCGTCGTCAAAGATGGATCTCGATATGGGAACTACAGGTTTACCTTCGCCCTGGAGGATCTCATGCAGATGAACACAGAGCAGCTCTGTGGAGGAGAGAAGCCGGTCCTGAGAGTCTACCAAACTGTGGTTTACCAGCAGGAGATCATGTATGCAGTGGTTGTCCACAGTCCAGAGGTTAAGGACTTTGACTCATGTCAGCTTCTTGAAGGTGCTGAAGCTATGTGTAGCTATAGAGAGGGAACGCACAGGCTGTGTCTGAGACACACAACTATGAATTGATCAGAGAGCACATTACGATGAAAGACAAAAAGGTTTGCAAAGGCAGGCATCAGTTGTTTGTGTGGGATCATGTGACACTAGCATTTCACATGCCTCATGGCACTGCCCTATGTGTTGACAGGAAGGACCTGATTGAAATCCTCAAAGCATGTGATAGTGTTCAACCTTTGTATAGGAGAGCAGACCCAGTGATGTCACATGAAACAGCAGCAGGCATTGTTCAAAGGTTAAAATCTTCAGTGGCCACGCAAGAAACCTAATCGTACTATAGTAGCAATATAGAGTACTATAGAGTACTATAGGAGTGCTATAGAGTACTATAGAGTACCAGATATACTCTGGCCCAGTAAAAAACCTAATCATGGAGTACTGTAAAGTACCAGATATACTCTGGCCCAGTAAAAAACCTAATCATGGAGTACTGTAAAGTACCAGATAAACTCTGGCCCAGTAAAAAACCTAATCATGGAGTACTGTAAAGTACCAGATAAAATCTGGCCCAGTAAAAAACCTAATCATGGAGTACTGTAAAGTACCAGATAAACTCTGGCCCAGTAAAAAACCTAATCATGGAGTACTGTAAAGTACCAGATATACTCTGGTCCAGTAAAAAACCTAATCATGGAGTACTGTAAAGTACCAGATAAACTCTGGCCCAGTAAAAAACCTAATCATGGAGTACTGTAAAGTACCAGATATACTCTGGCCCAGTAAAAAACCTAATCATGGAGTACTGTAAAGTACCAGATAAACTCTGGCCCAGTAAAAAACCTAATCATGGAGTACTGTAAAGTACCAGATAAACTCTGGCCCAGTAAAAAACCTAATCATGGAGTACTGTAAAGTACCAGATATACTCTGGCCCAGTAAAAAACCTAATCATGGAGTACTGTAAAGTACCAGATAAACTCTGGCCCAGTAAAAAACCTAATCATGGAGTACTGTAAAGTACCAGATAAACTCTGGCCCAGTAAAAAACCTAATCATGGAGTACTGTAAAGTACCAGATAAACTCTGGCCCAGTAAAAAACCTAATCATGGAGTACTGTAAAGTACCAGATAAACTCTGGCCCAGTAAAAAACCTAATCATGGAGTACTGTAAAGTACCAGATAAACTCTGGCCCAGTAAAAACCTAATCATGGAGTACTGTAAAGTACCAGATAAACTCTGGCCCAGTAAAAAACCTAATCATGGAGTACTGTAAAGTACCAGATATACTCTGGCCCAGTAAAAAACCTAATCATGGAGTACTGTAAAGTACCAGATAAACTCTGGCCCAGTAAAAAACCTAATCATGGAGTACTGTAAAGTACCAGATAAACTCTGGCCCAGTAAAAAACCTAATCATGGAGTACTGTAAAGTACCAGATAAACTCTGGCCCAGTAAAAAACCTAATCATGGAGTACTGTAAAGTACCAGATAAACTCTGGCCCAGTAAAAAACCTAATCATGGAGTACTGTAAAGTACCAGATAAACTCTGGCCCAGTAAAAAACCTAATCATGGAGTACTGTAAAGTACCAGATAAACTCTGGCCCAGTAAAAAACCTAATCATGGAGTACTGTAAAGTACCAGATAAACTCTGGCCCAGTAAAAAACCTAATCATGGAGTACTGTAAAGTACCAGATATACTCTGGCCCAGTAAAAAACCTAATCATGGAGTACTGTAAAGTACCAGATAAACTCTGGCCCAGTAAAAAACCTAATCATGGAGTACTGTAAAGTACCAGATATACTCTGGCCCAGTAAAAAACCTAATCATGGAGTACTGTAAAGTACCAGATAAACTCTGGCCCAGTAAAAAACCTAATCATGGAGTACTGTAAAGTACCAGATAAACTCTGGCCCAGTAAAAAACCTAATCATGGAGTACTGTAAAGTACCAGATATACTCTGGCCCAGTAAAAAACCTAATCATGGAGTACTGTAAAGTACCAGATATACTCTGGCCCAGTAAAAAACCTAATCATGGAGTACTGTAAAGTACCAGATATACTCTGGCCCAGTAAAAAACCTAATCATGGAGTACTGTAAAGTACCAGATATACTCTGGCCCAGTAAAAAACCTAATCATGGAGTACTGTAAAGTACCAGATATACTCTGGCCCAGTAAAAAACCTAATCATGGAGTACTGTAAAGTACCAGATATACTCTGGCCCAGTAAAAAACCTAATCATGGAGTACTGTAAAGTACCAGATAAACTCTGGCCCAGTAAAAAACCTAATCATGGAGTACTGTAAAGTACCAGATAAACTCTGGCCCAGTAAAAAACCTAATCATGGAGTACTGTAAAGTACCAGATAAACTCTGGCCCAGTAAAAAACCTAATCATGGAGTACTGTAAAGTACCAGATATACTCTGGCCCAGTAAAAAACCTAATCATGGAGTACTGTAAAGTACCAGATAAACTCTGGCCCAGTAAAAAACCTAATCATGGAGTACTGTAAAGTACCAGATATACTCTGGCCCAGTAAAAAACCTAATCATGGAGTACTGTAAAGTACCAGATAAACTCTGGCCCAGTAAAAAACCTAATCATGGAGTACTGTAAAGTACCAGATAAACTCTGGCCCAGTAAAAAACCTAATCATGGAGTACTGTAAAGTACCAGATAAACTCTGGCCCAGTAAAAAACCTAATCATGGAGTACTGTAAAGTACCAGATAAACTCTGGCCCAATAAAAAACCTAATCATGGAGTACTGTAAAGTACCAGATAAACTCTGGCCCAGTAAAAAACCTAATCATGGAGTACTGTAAAGTACCAGATAAACTCTGGCCCAGTAAAAAACCTAATCATGGAGTACTGTAAAGTACCAGATAAACTCTGGCCCAGTAAAAAACCTAATCATGGAGTACTGTAAAGTACCAGATAAACTCTGGCCCAGTAAAAAACCTAATCATGGAGTACTGTAAAGTACCAGATAAACTCTGGCCCAGTAAAAAACCTAATCATGGAGTACTGTAAAGTACCAGATATACTCTGGCCCAGTAAAAAACCTAATCATGGAGTACTGTAAAGTACCAGATAAACTCTGGCCCAGTAAAAAACCTAATCATGGAGTACTGTAAAGTACCAGATAAACTCTGGCCCAGTAAAAAACCTAATCATGGAGTACTGTAAAGTACCAGATAAACTCTGGCCCAGTAAAAAACCTAATCATGGAGTACTGTAAAGTACCAGATATACTCTGGCCCAGTAAAAAACCTAATCATGGAGTACTGTAAAGTACCAGATAAACTCTGGCCCAGTAAAAAACCTAATCATGGAGTACTGTAAAGTACCAGATATACTCTGGCCCAGTAAAAAACCTAATCATGGAGTACTGTAAAGTACCAGATAAACTCTGGCCCAGTAAAAAACCTAATCATGGAGTACTGTAAAGTACCAGATAAACTCTGGCCCAGTAAAAAACCTAATCATGGAGTACTGTAAAGTACCAGATAAACTCTGGCCCAGTAAAAAACCTAATCATGGAGTACTGTAAAGTACCAGATAAACTCTGGCCCAATAAAAAACCTAATCATGGAGTACTGTAAAGTACCAGATAAACTCTGGCCCAATAAAAAACCTAATCATGGAGTACTGTAAAGTACCAGATAAACTCTGGCCCAATAAAAAACCTAATCATGGAGTACTGTAAAGTACCAGATATACTCTGGCCCAGTAAAAAACCTAATCATGGAGTACTGTAAAGTACCAGATAAACTCTGGCCCAGTAAAAGACCTAATCATGGAGTACTGTAAAGTACCAGATATACTCTGGCCCAGTAAAAAACCTAATCATGGAGTACTGTAAAGTACCAGATATACTCTGGCCCAGTAAAAAACCTAATCATGGAGTACTGTAAAGTACCAGATAAACTCTGGCCCAGTAAAAAACCTAATCATGGAGTACTGTAAAGTACCAGATAAACTCTGGCCCAGTAAAAAACCTAATCATGGAGTACTGTAAAGTACCAGATAAACTCTGGCCCAGTAAAAAACCTAATCATGGAGTACTGTAAAGTACCAGATAAACTCTGGCCCAGTAAAAAACCTAATCATGGAGTACTGTAAAGTACCAGATAAACTCTGGCCCAATAAAAAACCTAATCATGGAGTACTGTAAAGTACCAGATAAACTCTGGCCCAGTAAAAAACCTAATCATGGAGTACTGTAAAGTACCAGATATACTCTGGCCCAGTAAAAAACCTAATCATGGAGTACTGTAAAGTACCAGATAAACTCTGGCCCAGTAAAAAACCTAATCATGGAGTACTGTAAAGTACCAGATAAACTCTGGCCCAGTAAAAAACCTAATCATGGAGTACTGTAAAGTACCAGATAAACTCTGGCCCAGTAAAAAACCTAATCATGGAGTACTGTAAAGTACCAGATAAACTCTGGTAGATCATAAAAAGCCCGATAACAGAATGTACTTCTAAATTGTAGCCATTTTGTGAACATTCCTCTTTATCGTCTAGTTCGTGAACTTTTATTATGATGAACACTAAATGTAATTATAAATACTCTCATTTACTTATTGGTGTATAAGAGAAAAGTCCAAATTCTTTATTTCTTCGACTTTAGAAGGTTGTAGCTCAGCTTCTGAATGTCATAGAGACAAGATATTTCCATGTGCATCAGAATTGAGTCCTTGGTCATTTTACTGCTGGTTTATAGCCAAAAGCATTGCAGATTTATGCATTGTTATAGATCGGTATATATAATCGCAAATTTGTAAAACAAATAAATAAATTACCCTTCAAATCAAGGAAACTTTGGAGCCCCAATAGGTTGGGAAACCCTGTGCTCAATGATCAAAATGTAAATGTAGCCTGATAAATAGTCTCTTCTCCATCCTGTCCTGTCCTCTCCTCGCCCAACGCCTTTAAATGCTGTCATTCTATCTCACTTTCCCTCTCCTATCCCCCTTAACCATGGCAGGGAACCTATTGGTTAAGAGTGTTGGACAGTTAAACGAAAGGTCGCTGGTTCACATCCCCGAGCTGACGAGGTGAAAAATCTGCCGAAGCGCCATTGAGCAATGTACTTTACCCTAATTGCTCCTATAAGCCGTGATAGATAAGTGTGTCTGCTAGATGACTAACATGTAATGTAATGTCACGACTGTCACTATAAAGTTGATGTTATAAAGAGACTCTCAATGTGCATCTAAAATTAACTGTGAGAGGAAGAGTGAGTTTGTTTTTCAGGTGATCTAATCTCTTTTTACCTCTATTGATCCTGTCTCTAAAACAGCTCTCAGGGTTTCTTATCAAAGGTGAGCAGAAAGTGTTTCTGAGACTTAAGCTTTTGTGCCAGGGGCCAAAAATAGCTGGGATTATCAGGATTAAAATCAATCCAGACGGAACACCTGGGATTAGACAACACATTAAAGCCTGTGATTTCTGATATCCTGTGATTTATAGCAGGTTTAGAGAGGCAACATGACAACATAGCAGGATATTAGTGGTGACAGCATCTGAAGGGTTAGAGAAGCAACATAGCAGGATAATAGTGGTGACAGCATCTGAAGGATTAGAGAAGCAACATAGCAGGATAATAGTGGTGACAGCATCTGAAAGTTTAGAGAGGCAACATGACAACATAGCGGGATAGTAGTGGTGACAGCATCTAAATAGGCTGCTGTGTATTGGGTTTTATCTGTTTGTGTATGGAGGAGAGTGAGTTTGAGGCTGATACTAGAGGCCAAACAAAAGAGCATCTCTAGAGAAAGAGAGAGAGTGAAAAAGAGGAATGAGCGAGAGAGAAGAACAGAGTGAGAGTGAGAGTGAGAGTGAGAGTGAGAGTGAGAGTGAGACAGAGACAGAGACAGAGACAGAGACAGAGACAGAGACAGAGACAGAGACAGAGAGAGAGCGCTATTTCCCTTCCAGGACCAGATGCAGTAGTGTTTAGGTAAGTATGTTAACAACAACAACAGCAGATACTCAGAGACATCAGCGCCCGAGTGTTTAGTGAAGTATGCCGGCATCATTAGGCTAAAGTAGGTTAACAACAACAGCAGATACTCAGAGACATGTTCACATACACAAGAACAGAGGAGTCAGAACACCATCTCTCCCCAGGGAGATCTCTCATTCCTATTGTATGTAAAAACAACAACAACTGAACAACATGGTAATAAAGACATGAAAACCTGTCACATCTCTCTCTCTGTCTTTCTCTCGCTCTCCCTCTCTCTTTCACTATCTCTCTGTCTGTGCATTCTGAACACTCTCCTATCTATCAGATCAGTTTGTTGTTTAGAAAGAGGTACGGCAAGACAGAAATCTAAAAATCAACTCAGCAGCAGAGTTAGAGATACCAGACTGAGTAAATACAGGAGAGCTGCCTGTCAGGAGTCTGACATTGTGTGTGTCTGTGTGTGTGTGGTGTGTGCGTGCATGCGTGCGTGCATGTGTGCATCAAGCACTGACTAATCAGCATGTGTGTAAAATGCCACTTCATGAAAGGTTTTGGTTTCAGTTTTGCTAGTTGTATTGTGGATGTGGATGAGGGATGGGAGGGATGGGGGGATGAGGGATGGGCCTAAGCAAGCATCTGCTTCTCGTGCCAAAGGTTGCATGTTCGAATCCAGTGATAGAAAGTTGTTTTAAAATAAAACAATTTAAGCCTATCCCAAATCTTAACCATTTAGAATTAATGCCTAAACCCACTAAGGCCAATGTCCACACCCCTGCGGAAATCTAATTAGCATAAAAAAGTCCCCATAAAAGAACCTGTCAGTTTAAACTAGAGATATCTGTTTTGCATTGGTTGCGTTTCAACCCACCACATCCGCCTATGTCGCACTTCCGCATCTGCAGTGAAAGGTGACATCACTAGAGCGGTGTTTGTCAAACCATGAGACAACCAAAAAATCGGTCTTCTCACAAAATCGTCTGTAGAGTCTGAACGATTTGGTGGGGCCTGAGGATGTAAACTAGGTTGTGTGGTTTGTTTGAGTTCAGGTTGTTTTGTCTTATAAGAATGAGAGGGCTGTAAATCGAACTCTTCAACAGTTTCTGTGTGCTTGTTAGCATGCCTGTGCGTGTATACCTGCATTCCCATAGACCAGACTAGGATTCTCTTGAGTTTAGTTGGTTGTCTTGCAGGGTCAATAATAAAATTGGCAGCTCTATGGTGAGAAACCTCTTGGTTCAAAGAGTAAAAACCTTGTGCTATCCTGGGGCTCAGGTACAGGACATTACTAGGCTGCTTCCTACCGTTTTACGCCAGAACACGAGGGCTGTCGCTGTCGTAATGCACGTGTGATCTAATGACATTGGGATGGCTAGCTCCGAACAGCCGAAACTGAATTTTATTTCAGGCCCAGTGCCATCACAGTTATGGCAGCGAAAAATTCAGTAGGTTGCTGCCACTACACGACTAGCTACGAGTCTACTGTAGCTCTGTTGGAGTTACTTAGTAAATATCTTTGACACCATTTGGAAACAGATCATGTTCTACAGAGAGGACGGGGTCCATCCAAATCATCATGGAGCCTGGACCCTGTCCTCTCATTTCAAGGCTGCGCTGAGACATTGACTTATCAACACCCCAAGTCCCGCTCAGGTAATCCCAACCATAAGTTATCAGCATTATCATTATACTGCAGGCCCGCAACAAGTGACCATCATTGACTTGTTTTAACCCACATCCTTGCTCGATTGTACAGTTCAAGCCAATCTTGTATCTATACCAATTGAAGCTAGCTCTATGGTATTTTTAAATAAGGGGTTACCAACTGGCATAGGCCTAATGGTTCAGTTCTAGGCGATCTTTTATCTTTTTTATTTTACAATTCAAGCCAACCCCATGGTATTTTCTAGAAGGGCTGTCAGGAAGACTGGAGTGTGCCCGACTACGCAAGCAGAAATGAGTAAACACACAACAGTGTTGAAGATTCAGATGCTTTACTTTAGCTTTTGGTGTGTCTGGTGGGCGAGTTCCTTTCAGGCAAGAGGGCGGTTAAAGATAGCGACGGCCAGCTGTAGTCTCTTGCAGCGGTGTGGTCTTACTGGCAGAGTCCTTAACTCTCCTGAGGAGTGCATGGAAGGAAAGTGACACACAGTGTAAGTGGGAGAGTAGGCCTGTTGTGGCTGTCTTCCTAACTGATCCCCCTGAGTGAGGTCCAGTCTGCACTCTTGTGTCAGTCAGTTGATTAGGGAATGCCTTGCAGTTGTGCTGATTAGTAATCTGTCTGTGATGATGCGCTGGGAGTCCTTCAGCCACACCTACAGTATGTCCATGCCTCTTACCACAACGGGGTTACCTGTTGAACATGGCATGTTTGTATTAGAAACTACACTACCGTTCAAAAGTTTGGGGTCTTTTAAGAAATGTCCTTGTTTTTGAAGAAAAGCACATTTTGTTGTCCATTAAAATAACATAAAATGTATCAGAAATACAGTGTAGACATTGTTAACTGGCTGTCAACAATTTTTGGGGTGATTATTATTATTATACATTTTTGGGGGACATAGTTGCCTAAAACTCAGCAGTTTTTGAAAAAGTAACGTACGCTTCTATAACTCTCGTCCCCTTGGAACGACCCCAACCAAAACAATACTCATCTGTAACAGGTCAAAACGTGCAGTCAAAATAAATCCTGAGCCAGAGCAACACACTGGCTAAACACAAAACGTATTGACTGCCCAACCTTGAAAGAATATCAGCAGCCAAGTTGTCCCTACCATGGACATGTCTGATCTGAAGGGGAAACTCCTGCAATATCCGTCACGACCCTCCTCAAATTCCTCAGTGGAATTTGTTCCAATGGGGCATAGTCCCCAATGTCAACATCATGCTCTAGTACATTTGTCTGAGTTGGCACATCTGAGAATAAACCCTGATATTCGAAAGCAGAGCAACACACTCTTTCCTCCGGAGAGAAGTGTGCCAAAAAGACATGGTTTTCTAGAATCTCTGAGTTACTCAACCATACAACCGGCAGAGGGTGCATAGGGATTTCCTCGTACTCTTGAGGAAGACTATAGTCAACGGTGACAGCAGTGGCCACAGGCAGCACATCACTACCAGTGTCCACCAACTTCTCCGCCCAATCGTAACAGGTGAAGTATGGTTTCAGCATGTTGACATAAAACAGCCAGTTTTTTTCCCTTCACTCCAGAGTGGTGATAATGTAATCCAGTTTACTCATTTTTTTTACTATAGGGTAAGGGCATGAAAAGCGAGCTTGCAACAGTGACCCCAGAATGGGCAACAAAACCAGGACTTGGTCACCCACATTGAATGTTCGGGCCTTCCGATTGTACCAAACTTTCATTTTCATCTGCACCCTGTCCAGATTCTGCCTGGCAAACTCACAGGGGGGGGGGCAATTTGTATCGAAAGCACTAATGTGCCCCAACATATTTGTTTTGTTTTTAAGGTGTCGCCCTGCAACAACCTCTCAGCAAACTCAAAGGACCTCTGGCATGATGTGCAAACACGAGTTCATTGGGACTAAAACCGTGAGATTCCTGAACAACCTCCCACACTGCAAACAGCACAAGAAGGACCCCTTCATTCCAGTACTTCCCAAACCCAAAGAGAGGGGAGCTGATGGCTTGGACAAAAAACAAACAAAAGATAACTAATGTAAAATATACTATCCGTGAAATGTATGTAGTATGCGTAAGCTGGATTGTTGTCTTTTAGTTGTCCATTAGTTTACTCCAATTAGGGGAGGGGTGGTAGGGTTAGAGGAAAAATAATAAAGAAGGAAAATATATTTAAAATATAAATATATTTAAATTGATAAAAATTGTCATAAAAAATTAACTATATGTGTGTTTTTGGGTATACAGTATAGTGTATATGCCTGTGGGTGAGTCTACACATTTGTGTGTCTGTCTGTCTATTAGTGTTTGTTATAGGGGGTGTCTGCCACATCTTCACAACCTATTACACAGAGAACATTTCATGGTATTGATCGGCTCTTCATCCTTAAACAGAGGACAAAGAACACAGAGGAGAACAGATGAGGGGAAGGATGGAGAAAGAGAGAGACAGAGAGAGACAGAGTAGAACTGATGAGGGGACGGATGGAGAAATAGAGAGACAGAGTAGAACTGATGAGGGGACGGATGGAGAAATAGAGAGACAGAGTAAAACTGATGAGGGGACGGCTGGAGAAATAGAGAGACAGAGAGAGAGAGTAGAACTGATGAGGGGACGGCTGGAGAAATAGAGAGACAGAGAGAGAGAGTAGAACTGATGAGGGGACGGATGGACAAAGAGAGAGAAAGAGAGAGACAGAGTAGAACTGATGAGGGGACAGATGGACAGAGAGAGAAAGACAAAGAGAGTAGAACTGATGAGGGGACGGATGGAGAAATAGAGAGAAAGAGACAGAGAGTAGAATTTATGAGGGGACGGATGGACAGAGAGAGAAAGAGAGAGACAGAGTAGAACTGATGAGGGGAAGGATGGAGAAATAGAGAGAAAGAGACAGAGAGTAGAATTGATGAGGGGACGGATGGACAGAGAGAGAAAGAGAGAGACAGAGTAGAACTGATGAGTGGAAGGACGGTGAAAGAGAGAGAGAGAGACAGAGTAGAACTGATGAGAGGACGGATGGACAGAGAGAGAGAGAGACAGAGTAGAACTGATGAGTGGACGGCTGGACAGAGAGAGAGAAAGAGAGAGACAGAGTAGAACTGATGAGGGGACGGATGGACAGAGAGAGAGAAAGAGAGAGACAGAGTAGAACTGATGAGTGGAAGGACAGTGAAAGAGAGACAGAGAGAGAGACAGAGTAGAACTGATGAGGGGACAGACGGAAAAAGAGAGACAGAGAGTAGAAATGAAAAAAGCTGCTCCAGGATTTTTAATTGATCTTGTCAAGAGTGGATAAGGGTGTGTGTGTGTGTGTGTGTGTGTGCGTGCGTGCGTGCGTGCGTGTGTGTGTGAATACGTGTGAGGTGGCTAGTTCCCTTGAAGAGGGGGCACGTCGATGTGGCTAGCCATGCAAGTGATTGGAATTAAAGCTTGATTAGGTCCCCAGGATACCTTTATCTGAACCACACTCACTCACACACACACTCACATTGTACAATGTTGTATGATCTACTGTTTTATGAAGGGACTTTATTTTGTTAGTCACTTTCACTCAGATAACAACATGTCATAAGTAATGACACAATGTGTAGCGTTGCAGGAAATGAGCTGTACCACAGCACACGTTAGAAAATACTTTATTTCTGTCCAGTGTCTGTTCTTTCGCCCATTTGAATCTTTTATTTTTATTGGCTAGTCTGAGATATGACTTTTTCTTTGCAACTCTGCCTAGAAGGCCAGCATCCCGGAGTCGCCTCTTCACTGTTTCCAGCTACAAAAGTAATTTACAACATTAATATTGTAGGCGACACATTATATTTAGTAATGCCTTTAACTTAATTATGTTGTATAAATAAAAGTTGTTTTCTGTTGATGGTGAGCAAACTTGTCCAAAAATATAGGATATATTTGTTGTCTTAAGGGGGAAGGTGTTACAGGTTTTGGTTTTTACATTTTTGTTTTGAGGTTGGACCAGCATGTATAGCACGTAGGGCGCACCGATTGGAGTCACCTCGTTAGTTAATATGTGCTACACCTGTCCTGGTTGCCATCTCATTTGTAGGAAGGTTTTCCTCCTGTGCTGGCCCATTTAAGAGTGGTAAAGGATTGTTTTCTAGAACTCAAAATAGGGCGAGCCAACTAAAGGTGTTCACCCTCCGCATCTTTAGAGACAACTGGAGCACTGGGTCAGCCACTCTTAAATAGCACCTGGGCCAGCGCAAGTGAAACACCTTCCCACTAACGAAATGGCAACCAGCACAGGTGTAACACATACTGACTAACAAGGTGACACCAATTGGTGCGCCTTACGTGCTAATGAGTTATACATGCTAAAGTCCAACCTCAAAACATTTATGGAAAAAACAAAACCTGTAACAGTAAATTAATGAAACACCTAAGAGTATTGTTATATTATTGATCGATTGACGACTTTTCAAATCAACTCCAAATCAGCTCCAAGTGAATGTTGACATTTTTCAGCCATTTCTGAACCTGCGATTAAAAACAAGCTACATACAGTATGGGCAGTACTAAAACAAGTGATCTAAGGATTCTGTCTCTTCGCAGCAAAATCTGCAGAGTCTGGAACACAGCAGGGGCGTTGGTGAGGCCAAATGGCATGACCAAATACTCGTAGTGGCCGCTGGCCGTGTTGAAGGCGGTCTTCCACTCGTCCCCCTCCCGTATCCACACCAGGTGGTAGGCGTTCCGTAGATCCAGCTTGGAAAACACGGCGGCTCCCTGGAGCGGCTCGAAGGCCGAGGAGATGAGTGGTAGCAGGTAGCGGTTCTTCACAGTAATGTCATTGAGTCCCCGGTAGTCGATGCACGGGTGCGGGGTCTTATCCTTCATCTCCACAAAGAAGAACCCTGCGCCGGCGGGAGAGGACGAAGGACGCATAAATCCTGCAGCTAGGGAGTCCCCAATGTAGGTGTCCATAGCCTTAGTCCCCGCTTCCCGACAGCGAGGACAGCCGTCCCCGGGGCGGAGTGGTGTGCTAGGGAGAAGGTCAATCCCGCAGTCATATGGTCAGTGCGGCGGAAGCGAAGTGGCTCGGGCCTTGTTGAACACATCCCGAAGGTCCTAGTACTCCGCGGGAATGGTGGAGAGGTCTGGGGCACCTTCCGACTCCCCAGGAAGACGTCCCGGGGCAGGTTGCGCTGACTTCAGACACTGGGCGTGGCAGAACAGACTCCAGGCCATGATGGCACCAGTAGACCAGTTGATGAGGGGATTGTGTCCCTGGAGCCAGGAGAATCCCAATACCAATCTGAGGAGACTTGATGAGCAGGAATTGAATAGTCTCGCTGTGATTCCCTGACACAAGTAGGTTGATGGAAGTGGTAATATGAATGACCCGGCCTATAGAGCGCCCGCCCAGTGCTCTAACATCCATGGGAGTGGAGAGGGGCTGAGTGGGGATGTTCAGCTCGGAAGCCAGGGTAGCGTCCAAAAATCTCTCACTGGCCCCAGAGTCAATGAGAACCCGGAGAGATTTACACTGGCTTCTCCACAGCAGAATGGCAAATGACCAAGAGACCCGCAATACAGACAACTCTTCGTTTTGATCCTGTATTGCCGTTCCGCTGGCGATAGCCCAGCAGCAAGCTCGTCCTTGATCTCCCATGGGACGTCGTGAAGGAACATATCCAACAGTGCTTCCTGGTTCCAAGCACTCTCCGCTGCCAACATGCAGAAATCCACCGCAAGGTTAGCCGCACTGCAGGAGTCCTGCCGAAGCTGGATTAGCTCCTGGGCAGCTTCTCTCCTGGAGAACGGGATGTAAAGAACCTTCTTCACCTCTACCACGAACCCCTCTAGACTAACGCATATGGTGGGCTGTTGTTCCCATACAGCAGTAGCCCAGGTAAGAGCCCTCCTGGATATCAGCGTGATGAGGTAGGCTATCTTGGAGCAATCCGATGGGAAGGAGGAGGGCTGAAGCTCGATAATGAGGGAACACTGAGCTAGAAACGCCCGACCGCTGCTCGCCTCTCCATTGAAGCGTTCCGGGGGGGAGGGTTAAACGGGGCTCTCGAGAAGTTGGAGAGGCCGATGAGACGGCCACTCCAGCTCGGTTACTGTGGGGCTGTGGGGTTACCACAGTGGTAGGCTGCCTCCCAGACAGCCCGCGGAATTACTCCAGGAAACTGTTCATTGGCCGGTCATGGCGTTCAGCCAACGTTTGGACCCCATCCATAAGGCCATGAAGCAGTTCGTAAATAAATATATTTAGCCCCCCCATTCCAGTCCTTTTTCCATACAACTTCGTCTAAAGGTGTAGAATGAGTTTCATGTAAACAGTAGATATGATATTCTTTCGCTTTTAGCCAGGTAAAGACTGATCATCTGTCACGCCCTGACCTTAGAGAGCCTTTTTATGTCTCTATTTGGTTTGGTCAGGGTGTGATTTGGGGTGGGCATTCTATGTTTTGTTTTCTATGATTTTGTGTTTCTATGTTTTGGCCGGGTATGGTTCTCAATCAGGGACAGCTGTCTATTGTTGTCTCTGATTGGGAACCATACTTAGGTAGCCCTTTTTCCCTCCTTGTGTTGTGGGTAGTTGTCTTTGTTTGTGGCACTATAGCCCTTAAGCTTCACGGTCAGTTTTGTATTGTTTATTGTTTTTGTTGGCGTCATTCCAAAGTAAAGTAATGTACGCTTACCAGGCTGCACCTTGGTCCACTTCTTCCAGCATCGGCCGTGACATCATCTTTTCTTATTATCTGCTAAGCCATTACAATTATAACTAGCTATACATATTTCACCACTTACCATAATGAGATACACGTTTTAATTATGCTTACCATAATATACCACATATAGATTGTTTACAAAGTCCTCTTATGACAGCTTGTAAAGTCATTAGCACAGAAAACTGCCTGATGTTCCTTATTCCTTAGGGTGTGTGTGTGTGTGTGTGTGTGTGTGTGTGTGTGTGTGTGTGTGTGTGTGTGTGTGTGTGTGTGTGTGTGTGTGTGTGTGTGTGTGTGTGTTTTTGCACATGTCAGTGTGTGTCTTTCCCTAGATTGAGTGGTGGGATTGAGACGTGAGGAGGAGGATTACTCATGACACCTAGAAACAACACCTGCTAAATCGCTAACTCGTTTAGCATAAAGTAATCAAACTTTTCTCATTATCTCAGCAATGGCATCCAATTAGAGATGATACATCAACAGCTCTACAACCCCTAGTCCCAAATTACATCTCATTATTCTGTGCTTTACTAATGTTTGAATTAGCTAGTGTTAGCACTTAGCGTTCTTCTAGATGTTGTTGTTGTCGCTAATGCTGATGTTGTTTGTTCGGTTGTCACGCTGCGGTGAGCTGACGGTGTTCACACGGTTCCTCATCTTCATAGCATTACTGTTAATATCTCTCACTCCCTTCTCACACCATTCTCACATCCTTCTCACATCCTTCTCACACCCTTCTCACACCCTTCTCACTCCCTTCTCACACCATTTTCACACCCTTCTCACACCCTTCTCACACCATGCTCACACCATGCTCACTCCCTTCTCACTCCCTTCTCACTCCCTTCTCACACCCTTCTCACTTCCTTCTCACACCCTTCTCACAGTCTTCTCACTACCTTCTCCAGTCTTCTCAATCCCTTCTCACACCCTTCTCACTTTCTTCTCAAACCCTTATCCAGTCTTCTCACACCCTTCTCCAGTTCTCACTCCCTTCTCACACTCTCTCCACTCTTCTCACTCCCTTCTCACTCCCTTCTCACACTCTCTCCAGTCTTCTCACACCCTTCTCCAGTCTTCTCACATCCTTCTCCAGTCTTCTCACACCCTTCTCCAGTCTTCTCACATCCTTCTCCAGTCTTCTCACACCCTTCTCCAGTCTTCTCACTTCCTTCTCACACTCTTCTCCAGTCTTCTCACACCCTTCTCCTGTCTTTTCACTTCCTTCTCACACTCTTCTCCAGTCTTCTCACTCCCTTCTCACACCCTTCTCCTGTCTTCTCACACCCTTCTCCTGTCTTCTCACACCTTTCTCCTATCTTCTCACTCCCTTCTTCAGGCTCCCTGATAAGAATGGGCTGTATCTCAATTAAGTGATGTAATTTCCTCATCTCTTGTTCTACTCAGCTGTCAAGTCTCCTCCAATCAGAGCAGACAAAAGACAGGACATAAGAGATGAGAAGTAAGTCATATTCAGAAGTCCAGTTGTACAGAGGGAGGCTTCAACCATACGCTATGTCTGGTTGATGTGTCCTTGAGCAAGGCACTTAACCCTAATTGTTCCTGTAAGTCGCTCTGGATAAGAGCGTCTGCTAAATGACTGAAATGGGTTTTTTTTAAATAAGGAAATTAAGGCATTACAACTGTCGATCCTGATTACACTCTCTTACAGTGATGTAGCATTTGACAAAGTGACTCCTATGTAACAGACCCTCTATTTGTCGGAAAAGACAGAGAACTTTGCTTTTTATTGCCTCAATGATTCTTTGTTGATACTTGAATGGTAGTTTACACCACATGGGCCTCTTTCAGAACCCTTTAGGGTTAACTCTTTGCTTGTTCAGCACCCAACATAAATTTGCAGTCATGTAAACTGTCTGTATGTATTTGTGGGGCATGAATATGTACATGTATGTAAAATGCACCTAATTCCAAAATGACAGATGAACCCATGTATATTCTATAGAGCACAGCTGCAATGTTTCTCCCCATGTCACTGTTATTGTTCCGTATGCTATGTACATTGCATTCGGAAAGTATTCAGACCCGTTTACTTTTACCACTTTTGGTTACGTTACAACCTTATTCTAAAATTGATTACATAATTTTAGTTCCCTCATCAATCTACAACAATGCCCCATAATGACAAAGCAAAAACAGGTTTTTATAAATGTTGGCAAATGTATTAAAAATAAAAACTGAAATCACATTTACATAAGTATTCAGACCCTTTACTCAGTACTTTGTTGAAGAAACTTTGGCAGCGATTACAGGCTTGGGTATGACGCTACAAGCTTAGCACACCTGTATTTGGGGAGTTTCTCCCATTCTTCTCTGCAGATCCTCTCAAGCTCTGTCAGGTTGGATGGGCAGTGTCGCTGCACAGCTATTTTCAGGTCTCTCCAGACATATTCGACCGGGTTCAATTACAGGCTCTGGCTGGGCCACTCAAGGATATTCAGAGACTTGTCCCGAAGCCACTCCTGCGTTGTCTTGGCTGTGTACTAAGGATCTGTTCTGTTGGAAGGTGAACCTTGGCCTGAGTGCTCTGGAGCAGGTTTTCATCAAGGATCTCTCTGTAATTTACTCTGTTCATCTTTCCCTCGATCCTGGCTAGCCACCCAGTCCCAGCCGCTGAAAAATATACTGACAGCATGACGCTGCCACCACCATGCTTCACCGTAGGGAGGGTGCCAGGTTTCCTCCAGATGTGACGCTTGGCATTCAGGCCAAAGAGTTCAATCTTGGTTTCATCAGACCAGAGAATATTTTGGCAAATGCTAAGCGGGCTGCCATGTGCCTTTTAATGAGGAGTGGCTTCCGTCTGGCCACTCTACCATAAAGGCCTGATTGGTGGAGTGTTGCAGGGATGGTTGTCCTTCTGGATGGTTCCCCCATTTCCACAGAGGAGCTCTGTCAGAGTGACCATCGGTCAGGGCGGCCAGCTCTAGGAAGAGTCTTGGTGGTTCCAAACTTCTTCCATTTATGAATAATGGAGGCAACTTCAATGCTGCAGAAATGTTTTGGTATCCTTCCCCAGATTTCTGCCTCGGCACAAATCTGTCTTGGAACTCTACGGACAATTCCTTCAACCTGGTTTTTGCTCAGACATGCACTGTTATTTTATCTGTTATTTTGTTATTTGACATGCACTGTCCTTATATGGACAGTTATGGACAGTTATGGACAGTTATATGGACAGCCAGAGTCTCCCTCCTGTCCGGAGCAGCCAGAGTCTCCCTCCTGTCCGGGGCCCGCTGCGAGGGTCCCCGGTCCGGGGTCGGCGGTAAGGGTCCCCGCTCCAGAGGCGCCACCTAAGTGGGCCGAGCCAGAAGTGGAGCGGGGTTCACGTCCCTCACCGGAACCGCCACCGCGGAGTAATGCCCACCCAGACCCTCCCCTATAGGTTCAGGTTTTGCGGCCGGAGTCCGCACCTTTGGGGAGGGGGGGGGTACTGTCACGCCCTGACCATAGATTGCTTTGTATGTTTCTATTTTTTGTTGGGTCAGGGTGTGATGTGGGTGGGCATTCTATGTTTGTATGTCTATGTTTTCTATTTCTATAGTGTTTGGCCTGGTATGGTTACCAATCAGAGGCAGCTGTCAATCATTGTCTCTGATTGAGAACCATACTTAGGTAGCCTGTTTTCCCACTTTTAGGTGTGGGTGGTTATTTTCTGTTTAGTGTTTGTTGCACCTTTCAGAACTGTTCTTTGGTCGTTTTGTTGTTTTTGTTCGCGTGTTCATTCTTTATTAAAAGTATTATGGATACGTACCACGCTGCACTTTGGTCCTCCTCTCCTTCTCCATACGACAATCTCTACAGTCATTATGGAATATTGGGTGTAGATTGATGAAAAAAAAATGTTTTAATCAATTTTAGAATAAGGCTGTAGCGTAACAAAATTTGGAAAACTCAAGGGCTCTGAATACTTTCCGAATGCACTGTATTTACAATGTATTTGCAGCAAACAAAGCAACTATGTGGTTACCCCTCACAAGGCTTATTCCTAAACTCAGCAAAAAAAGAAACGTCCTCTCACTGTCAACTGCGTTTATTTTCAGCAAACTTAACATGTGTAAATATTTGTATGAACATAACAAGATTCAACAACTGAGACATAAACTGAACATGTTCCACAGACATGTGACTAACAGAAATGGAATAATTTGTTCCTGAACAAAGGGGGGGTCAAAATCAGAAGTAAAAGTCAGTATCTGTTGTGGCCACCAGCTGCATTAAGTACTGCAGTGCATCTCCTCCTCATGGACTGCACCAGATTTGCCACTTCTTGCTGTGAGATGTTACCTTACTCTTCAACCAAGGCACCTGCAAGTTCCTGGACATTTCTGGGGGGAATGGCCCTAGCCCTCACCCTCCGATCCAACAGGTCCCAGACGTGCTCAATGAAATAGAGATCCAGGCTCTTCGCTGGCCATGGCAGAACACTGACATTCCTGTCTTGCAGGAAATCACGCACAGAACGAGCAGTATGGCTGGTGGCATTGTCATGCTGGAGGTTCATGTCAGGATGAGCCTGCAGTAAGGGTACCACATGAGGGAGGAGGATGTCTTCCCTGTAACGCACAGCGTTGAGATTGCCTGCAATGACAACAAGCTCAGTCCGATGATGCTGTGACACACCGCCCCAGACCAATGCTCATTCCTTCGACAATAAATGCAAATCCGACCATCACCCCTGGTGAGACAAAACCGCAACTCGTCAGTAAAGAGCACTTTTTACCAGCCCTGTCTGGTCCAGCGACAGTGGGTTTGTGCCCATAGGCAACGTTGTTGCCGGTGATGTCTGGTGAGGACTTGCCTTACATCAGGCCTACAAGCCCTCAGTCCAGCCTCTCTCAGCCTATTGCGGACAGTCTGAGCACTGATGGAAGGATTGTGCGTTCCTGGTGTAACTTGGGCAGTTGTTGTTGCCATCCTGTACCTGTCCCGCAGGTGTGCTGTTCGGATGTACCGATCCTGTGCAGGTGTTGTTACACGTGGTCTGCCACTGCGAGGATGCTCAGCTGTCCATCCTGTCTCCCTGTAGCGCTGTCTTAGGCGTCTCACAGTATGGATATTGCAATTTATTGCCCTGGCCACCTCTGCAGTCCTCATGCCTCCTTGCAGCATGCCGAAGGCACGTTCACGCAGATGAGCAGGGACCCTGGGCATCTTTCTTTTGGTGTTTTTCAGAGTCAGTAGAAAGGCCTCTTTGGTGTCCTAAGTTTTCATAACTGTGACCTTAATTGCCTATCGTCTGTAAGCTGTTAGTGTCTTAACGACCGTTCCACAGGTACATGTTCATTCATTGTTTATGGTTCATTGAACAAGCATGGGAAACAGTGTTTAACCCTTTACAATGAAGATCTGTGAAGTTATTTGGATTTTTACAAATTATCTTTGAAAGACAGGGTCCTGAAAAAGGGACGTTTCTTTTTTTGTTGAGTTTATATCTATCAATGAGCACGAGGGAGGTTGAGAAAATCTCTGTAATTGTCATTGGGAAACGGTGGAAGGAGGTAGAGTAGGATTGATGGTAAAGATTAGCCCTGAGCCATCCCCCCCTTGCGATCTGTGAACGGAGTAATTTAGTTATTTCACTTTAAACTCCTTTCATTTCTCGTTGACCACGTTTGAACCGTTTATGGTATCAATTGTCGATCTCCTTCGTGACAGAAACAAACCAAACCAATTTTCTCCCTCTTGTTTTTGAAAAGGCAATCAGAGGATTGTCCTTGGTTTGATTGGACTCCAGCCTGTCGTTTTCTCTTCTCTTTTTAGGATGCTTTCTTTCTTTTCCCTTCTAAGTGAAAGGAGAGCACAATCAGGTTTTTCTTAGATCATCCGGAGAATAAATTGTCAGGAATACTTCTGCTGTACTGGACAGAGAACCTGTTCCCTACTGAAATATAGTTTAGCAGACTGAGTCAGTTCTGAAATGTGTAATTTTCTAAGTAGCTGTTTTAACTGAATTCGGGAGTTGACACAATTTAACACACTAAGTCAGCCTGGTAACAAAGTTTGGGTAAATTGGAACAACTAATAGTTTTGTTTTTTTCTGACTAGCAAATACTTGTCCTCTCCACTTAGGAATTTGTCAAAACAACCTGAGTAGCTTTGTTAGCACAACAAAAACAATCCATTTCAAATTCTTTATTGTCCCAATTGGCAAATTTCTTGTGCAGTCAGGGTTTAACAATAAAAAACAACAACATTAAAAACAGTGACAACCATACAACCGATATACACATAACATGAAAAAATGAGATGGATAAAAAGAAACAATCATTGTGCAGATTCAGAACGTTTATGGCCTGTGAGATGAAAGAGTTGTTGTATCTGTTGCTATTGAGTTTGAGACGTCTAAAACGACAACCTGAAGGGAGAAGCACCACTATTTGACTGAAATTATCAAATTCACTCAACGAGTTATTAAATCCACATTTGTCAGATCCTTTAGACTAAGTTAACTACACACGATATACAGATAGGATTTGACATTACATTTTAAGGCAGCCTGGTAACAAACTTTTGTAAGTTGACTCAACAATTATTTTTTTTTACAGAACGTCTCCTCTCCTCTGTCTCCCTATTGGTTTGTTGATTCTCTCTCCCTCTCTTCTCTAGCCAAAACATAACAGTACTCAACTCCTCCTCCTGTACTGAATCCCATTTGTTTTTGTTCCAGACAAAGAACCAGTGTCAGCCTCAAGTACTAGCGAGAGACAAACAGCCATGTGAGGTAGGGGTGGGGGGTGTTAGCATCAGGGGAGTGGTAGTATAGATCTGGTTACATTAGTTTAACCTGCAGCAGCTCTACCTGGGATTATGTAGTAGGCTAACAATGTACTGGTTAATCAACTCCCTAGTGTTACGGTCGTCGTAATCCTCCTCCTCGGACGAGGAGGAGAGGCGAGAAGGATCAGACCAATATGCGGAGTGGTTTGTGTCCATGATTATTTTAACCTGTTTGGCGTGCAAGCCCGACGTCGGTACACTTATGACAACAGCCACTTCAAGTGCAGGGCGCAAAATTCAAAAGATATTTTTTTTAAATATTTAACTTTCACACATTAACAAGTCCAAGACACCAGATGAAAGGTACACATCTTGTGAATCAAGCCAACATGTCCGATTTTTAAAATGTTTTACAGGGAAGACACAATATGTAAATCTATTAGCTAACCACGTTAGCAAAAGACACCACTATTTTTACTCCATCAGTTTTTTACTACATCAGTAGCTATCACAAATTCGACCAAATAAAGATATAAATAGCCACTAACCAAGAAACAACTTCATCAGATGACAGTCTGATAACATATTTATTGTATAGCATATGTTTTGTTAGAAAAATGTGCATATTTCAGGTATAAATCATAGTTTACATTGCAGCTACAGTCAGAAATTGCACCGAAAGCAGACAGAAAAATTACAGACACCAACGCCAAATAACTAAATACTCATCATAAAACATTTCTGAAAAATACATAGTGTACAGCAATTGAAAGACAGGCATCTTGTGATTCCAGACAATATTTCCGATTTATCAAGTGTTTTACAGCGAAAACACAATATAGCGTTATATTAGCTTAGCACAATAGCAAACATTGTTCGAAAATGTGCATATTTAGCGGCACAAATCGTGATTAGACAATGAGAATAGTGTCCATAACGTCAAGCAATCTGTCCGGCGCCATCTTGTAAAGGCACCTTTTCTTATCGGTTTTGTCACGTTTGTTGTTTGTATGTGTAAGTGTTCAGTGATTTGTTCATTAAAATAATCATGGACACAAACCACTCCGCATATTGGTCTGATCTTTCTCGCCTCTCCTCCTCGTCCGAGGAGGAGGATTACGACGACCGTAACAGAAACACCCACCACCAAAGGACCAAGCGGAGTGGAGAAGGGAGGCGACAGCAGTGGGAAAAAACCCAGGACTCCTGGACTTGGGAGGAGATCCTGGACGGCAAAGAACCCTGGGCTCAGCCAGGGGAATATCGCCGTCCCAAGGCGGAGCTGGAGGCAGCGAAGGCAGAGAGGCGCTGGTATGAGGAGGCAGCGCGGCGACGCGGTTGGGAGCCCGAGAGTCAGACCCAAAAATGTATTGGGGGGGGGGGCGGTACACGAGGAGTGTGGCAAAGCCGGGTAGGATACCTGAGCCAACTCCCCGTGCTTACCGTGGAGTGAGAGGGCGTCGTACTGGTCAGACACCGTGTTATGCGGTAAAGCGCACGGTGTCCCCAGTACACGTGCTTAGCCCAGTGCGGGCTATTCCACCTTGCCGCACTGGGAGGGCTAGGTTGGGCATCGAGCCGGATGTCATGAAGCCAGCCCAACGCATCTGGCCTCCAGTGCGTCTCCTCGGGCCGGCATACATGGCACCAGCCTTACGAATGGTGTCCCCGGTTCGCCAGCATAGCCCAGTGCGGGCTATTCCACCTCGCCGCACTGGCAGGGCTACGGGGACCATTCAACCTGGTAAGGTTGGGCAGGCTCGGTGCTCAAGAGTGCGTGTCCTCCTTCACGGTCCGGTATACCCGGTGCCACCTCCACGTACCAGTCCACCGGTGGCAGCCCCCCGCACCAGGCTGTCTCTCCGGGTTCTCTCTCCAGCTGCTCCCACCTGTCCAGCGCTGTCAGAGCCTTCCTCCTCTCCAGCGCAGCCAGTGCCTACACCACGCACCAGGTCTACAGTGCGTCTCAGCCGGCCAGAGTCTGCCGTCTGCCCAGCGGCGCCTGAACTGCCCGTCTGCCCAGCGCTGTTTGAGCTGCCTGCCTGCCTGCACGCTATTGTGCTCATTTCAACTCTCCCTATTCGCTGACACCCAGTGGAAGGCGTATGCAGTGCATCTCAACCAATAGAGGACAGGCAAATTAATACACAGGTCTCAGAACAGCCAGCAAAATTCTGCATTATGACATATACATAGGAAAATTGCTCTAAGTCCAGTTCTGTTTCACCCACAGATATAATTCAAACAGTTTTAGAAACTAGAGAGTGTTTTCTATCCAATAGTAATAATAATATGCATATTGTACGAGCAAGAATTGAGTACGAGGCCTTTTTGAAATGGGCACCTTTTATCTGGCTACTCAATACTGCCCCTTGAGCCCAAAGAGGTTAATGAACAAATCACTGAACACTTACACATACAAACAACAAACGTGACAAAACCGAAACGAACCGACAAACAGTCCCGTGTGGCACGAATACAGACACGAGATACAAACACCCACAGCAACCACGTGAATCACAGGCGGCCTAAGTATGATTCTCAATCAGGGACAACGATTGACAGCTGTCTCTGATTGAGAATCATACCTGGCCAAACACAAACAACCCAACAAGAAAATAACACCTCGACAACCCACCCCAACTCAGAAAAAGGAAAAACAGGTCAGGAACGTGACACCTAGCTAGCGCTAGCTTCTCTCTCTCTCCCTTAACTCTCTACCATACGCTCCCATCTGGCAGGTCTTCTCATCCACACACCCTCTCCTTCACCTCTCTCTATCACACACACCCTCTTCCTTTACCCTTTGTCTTCGAGCTTTTCTTCCGATGTCACTTTGTTTCACATTCTCCATCTCCTGAGTCATTCCTGCATGCAACTCTTACAGCCTTTTGTGAGTGTGTGTGTATGTACACGCACACAAAGAAATGCATGCAAACACACAACAAAACACACACACTGCTGAGTGAGTGTTGATTTCCCCCCCACCCCGTGCCCTTATGTGTTACACAACTCCTAGTCCTTAAACCCACCATGGAGTGACATAATAGACCATCCACGCAACTCAATAAGTGACTAAGCCCATACACACAATCTCTCTCACACACACATAGCCCTCCCACATACCCCTAAAGATTCAGGACCATAAAGCTATATAGTTTGACCTAGATAGTTTGTGTGTATGCATTGATATGTAGGCTACGTGTACCTTTAAAAAAATATCCTTGAGCTGTTCTTGTCTATTGATGTTCTGTATTATGTCATTCTGTATTATGATTCATGTTTCATGTGGACCAAGGAAGAGTAGCTGCTGCTTTTGCAACAGCTAATGGGGATCCTAATAAAATACCAAATACTAAATTACAGTCACTGGCCCTCTACAAGAAGAGACAACTGTCACAAGGCCTTACACATCCAAAAAGACATGCACATACACACACACACTCACACATACACACACATGCTCACGCACACACACACACACACACAGACACGCACGCACGCACACACACACACACACACATACACATACACATACACATACACATACTACACACACACATACACACACACAGGATAGGGGGAACAATAATTCCATTACCCACGCAGTCCACACACACGCATACACACATACACACAGGGGATATTACACGTCTCATCTCATAAAAGTAGTACTGTAGATTACTTTATCGCTGACCTCAACCCAGAGTCTCTCAGAGCGTTCACAGTCAGCCCACTGACACCCTTATCCGATCCCAGCAAAATCACAATCTACTTGAACAGAGCAATACTCAATCATGAGGCATCAAAGCCAGAGGAACTGCACAATATAAAGAAATGCTGTAGATGGAAGGAAAATAATGTAGAAAAACCTACCAAAAAACTATTAGACAACAACGAATTAAATCCCCTTTAGACAACTTCCTGGACAAAACATTTCACTGGAATAGTGAAGGTGTAAACTTGCCAGTAGAAAGCCTGAATAAACCACTTCTCCAATCTTTTTGTCTCTATAACAAAGAACAAACAGAAAAAGCATTTACAGTACCAGTCAAAAGTTTGGACACACCTCCTCATTCAAGGGTTCTTCTTTATTTTTACTATTTTCTATATTGTAGAATAGTAGTGAAGACATCAAAACTATGAAATAACACATATGGAATGATATAGTAACCAAAAAAGTGTTAAACAAATCAAAATATATTTTATATTTGAGATTCTTCAAAGTAGCCACCCTTTGCCTTGATGACAGATTTGCACAGATTTGCGGTCCAACTCATCCCAAACCATCTCAATTAGCTTGAAGTAGGGTGATTGTGGAGGCCAAGTAATCTGATGCAGCAATACATCACTCTCCTTGGTCAAATAGCCCTTACACAGCCTGGAGGTGTGTTGGGTCATTATCCTGTTGAAAAACAAATGATAGTCCCACTAAGCACAAACCAGATGGCATGGCATATCACTGCAGAATGCTGTGGTAGCCATGCTGGTTAAGTGTGCCTTGAATTCTAAATAAATCACCTACAGTGTCACCAGCAAAGCACCCCCACACCATCACACCTCCTCCTCCATGCTTCCCGGTGGGAACCACACATGCGGGGAGATCATCCATTCACCTACTCTGTGATGTGGCGGTTGGAACCATAAATATCACATTTGGACTCATCAGATCAAAGGACAGATTTCCACCAGTCCAATGTCCATTGCTCGTGTTTCTTGGCCCAAGCAAGTCTCTTCTTCTTATTGGTGTCCTGTAGTATTGGTTTCTTTGCAGCAATTCAACCATGAAGGCCTGATTGACGCAGTCTTCTCTGAACAGTTGATGTTGACATGTGTCTGTAACTTGAACTCTGTGAAGCATTTACTTGGGCTGAAATCTGAGGTGCAGTTAACCTCTCTTGGGTAGGGGGCAGTATTTTTACGTCCAGATGAAAAGCATGCCCAGAGTAAACTGCCTGCTACTCAGTCCCAGATCCTGGGATATGCATATTATTAGTAGATTTGGATAGAAAACACTCTGAAGTTTCAAAAAATGTTTGAATGATGTCTGTGAGTATAACAGAACTCATATGGCAGGCAAAAACCTGAGAAAAAATCCAACCAGGAAGTGGGAAATCTGAGGTTTGCAGGTTTTCAACTCTTTGCTTATCCAAGATACAGTGGAAATGGGGTCATGTTGCACTTCCTAAGGCTTCCACTAGATGTCAACAGTCTTTAGAACCTTGTTTGATGCTTCTACTGTGAAGTGGGGGCAAATGAGAGGGGATTGAGTAAGGTCTGCCATGAGCTGACCATGCGCTGACCATGCGCGTTCATGTGAGAGTTAGCTTGAGTTCCATTGCATTTCTGAAGACAAACGAATACTCCGGTTGGAACATTATTGAAGATTTATGTTAAAAACATCCTAAAGATTGATACTATACTTCATTTGACATGTTTCTACGGACTGTAATATAACTTTTGGGACTTTTCGTCTGTTCTTTCCGCTGGACTTGCACAAGCGTCGTGAGTTTAGATTGTGTACTGAACGCTAGAACAACAAGGAGGAATTTGGACATAAATGATGCACATTATCGAACAAAACAAACATTTATTGTGGAACTGGGATTCCTGGGAGTGCATTCTGATGAAGATCATCAAAGGTAAGTGAATATTTATAATGCTATTTCTGACTTCTGTTGACTTCAAGATGGCGGATATCTCTTTGGGTTGATTTGTCGTCTGAGCGCCGTACTCAGATTATTGCATGGTTTGCTTTTTCCGTAAAGTTTTTTTGAAATTTGACAGTGGTTGCATTAAGGAGAAGTGGATCTAAAATTCCATGTATAACACTTGTATTTTCATCAACATTTATGATGACTATTTCTGTAAATTGATGTGGCTCTCTGCAAAATCACCGGATGTTTTGGAACTACTGAACATAACGCGCCAATGTAAACTCAGATTTTTGGATATAAATATGAACTTTACCGAACAAAACATACATGTATTGTGTAACATGAAGTCCTATGAGTGTCATCTGATGAAGATCATCAAAGGTTAGTGATTCATTTTATCTATATTTCTGCTGTTTGTGACTCCTCTCTTTGGCTGGAAAAATGGCTGTGTTTTTCTGTGACTTGGCTCTGACCTAACTTAATCGTTTGGTTTGCTTTCGTTGTAAAACTTTTTGAAATCGGACACTGTGGCTTGATTTACAACAAGTGTATCTTTAAAATGGTGTAAAATACATGTATGTTTGAGGAATTTTAATTATGGGATTTCTGTTGTTTTTAATTTGGCGCCCTGCAGTTTCACTGGCTGTTGACGAGGTGAGACGCTACCGTCCCACATACCCTAGAGAGGTAGATGAAGGAAAGAGGAGGTTAACTCTAATGAACGTATCTTCTGCAGCAGAGGTAACTCTGGGTCTTCCTTTCCTGTGGCGGTCCTCATGAGTGCCAGTTTCATCATAGTGTTTGATGTTTTTTGCGACTGCATTTGAAGAAACTTTCAAAGTTCTTTAAAATGTCCTTATTGACTGACCTTCATGTCTTAAAGTAATGATGGACTGTCGTTTCTCTTTCCTTATTTAAGCTGTTCTTGCCATAATATGTACTTGGTCTTTTACCAAATAGGGCTATCTTCTGTATACCACTCCTACCTTGTCACAGCACAACTGATTGGCTCAAACGCATTATGAAGGAAAGAAATGCCACAAATTAACTTTTAACAAGGCACACTTCTTAATTGAAATGCATTCCATGTGACTATCTCATGAAACTGGTTGAGAATCTCAAATATTAAATATATTTTGATTTGTTTTACAATTTTTTTGTTACTACATGATTCCAGATGTGGTTTTGATGTCTTCACTACTATTCTACAATGTAGACAATAGTAAAAATAAAGAAAAACCCTTGAATGAGTAGGTGTGTCCAAACTTTTGACTAGTACTGTATGTACCCCTTGCCAATAAAGCCCTTTGAATTGAATTGAATGGAATTGAGAGAGAGAGAGAGAGAGAGAGAGAGAGAGAGAGAGAGAGAGAGAGAGAGAGAGAGAGAGAGAGAGCGAGAGAGAGAGTGTCCATAAGGGGAGTAGGGGGTGGGGGGGAACTGGTAGCTGTTCAGCAGCCTGTCTATTACTGTCTATTAGTGTCTATTCCCGTCTATTACTGTGTATTACCGTCTATTAGTGTCTATTCCCGTCTATTACTGTGTATTACCGTCTATTAGTGTCTATTCCCGTCTATTACTGTGTATTGCCGTCTGTTATTGTCTTTTACTGACTATTACCATGAATTACCATCTCTTACCATCTATCACCTTCTATTAGCGTCTATTAGTGTTGATTACCATGCATTAGAGTCTATTACCGTCTATTGGATTCTATTGCCGTCTCTTACCGTCTTTTACCATCTATTAGAGTGTATATTACTGTCTATTACAGTCTATTACGTCTATTGGTGTCTATTGGTGTCTATTACGTCTATTACGTCTATTAGTGTCTATTATGTCTGTTACCATCTATTAGTGTCTATTATGTCTGTTACCATCTATTACCATCTATTAGTGTATATTAGTGTCTATTAGGGTCTATTACGTCTATTAGTGTCTATTAGGGTCTATTACGTCTATTAGCGTCTATTAGTGTCTATTAGTGTCTATTAGTGTATATTAGTGTCTATTAGTGTATATTAGTGTATATTAGTGTCTATTAGTGTCTATTAGTGTCTATTAGTGTATATTAGTGTATATTAGTGTATATTAGTGTCTATCAGGGTCTATTATGTCTATCAGTGTCTATCAGTGTCTATCAGTGTCTATCAGTGTCTATCAGTGTCTATCAGTGTCTATCAGTGTCTATCAGTGTCTATCAGTGTCTATCAGTGTCTATCAGTGTCTATCAGTGTCTATCACCATATATTACAGTCTATTACTGTCTATTAGTGTATATTACCGTCTATTACATCTATTCGTTTCTATTACCGTCTATTACGTCTATTACATCTATTCGTTTCTATTACCGTCTATTACGTCTATTAGTTTATATTACTGTCTATTACCGTCTATTACCGTCTATTACCATCTATTACCGTCTATTAGTGTCTATTGCCGTCTATTAGTTTCTATTACGTCTATTAGTGTCTATTAGTTTATATTACCATCTATTACCGTCTATTACGTCTATTAGTTTATATTACCATCTATTACCGTCTATTAGTGTCTATTCCCGTCTATTACTGTGTATTGCCGTCTGTTATTGTCTTTTACTGACTATTACCATGAATTACCATCTCTTACCATCTATCACCTTCTATTAGCGTCTATTAGTGTTGATTACCATGCATTAGAGTCTATTACCGTCTATTGGATTCTATTGCCGTCTCTTACCGTCTTTTACCATCTATTAGAGTGTATATTACTGTCTATTACAGTCTATTACGTCTATTGGTGTCTATTGGTGTCTATTACGTCTATTACGTCTATTAGTGTCTATTATGTCTGTTACCATCTATTAGTGTCTATTATGTCTGTTACCATCTATTACCATCTATTAGTGTCTATTAGTGTCTATTAGTGTCTATTAGTGTCTATTAGTGTATATTAGTGTCTATTAGGGTCTATTACGTCTATTAGCGTCTATTAGTGTCTATTAGTGTCTATTAGTGTATATTAGTGTCTATTAGTGTCTATAAGTGTCTATTAGTGTCTATTACTGTCTATTAGTGTCTATTACCATATATTACGGTCTATTACTGTCTATTAGTGTATATTACCGTCTATTACATCTATTCGTTTCTATTACCGTCTATTACGTCTATTACATCTATTCGTTTCTATTACCGTCTATTACGTCTATTAGTTTATATTACCGTCTATTACCGTCTATTACCGTCTATTACCATCTATTACCGTCTATTAGTGTCTATTGCCGTCTATTAGTTTCTATTACCGTCTATTAGTGTCTATTAGTTTATATTACCATCTATTACCGTCTATTACGTCTATTAGTTTATATTACCATCTATTACCGTCTATTACGTCTATTAGTTTATATTACCGTCTATTACCGTGTATTAGTGTCTATTACCGTCTATTACGTCTATTAGTTTATATTACCATCTATTACCGTCTATTACGTCTATTAGTTTATATTACCATCTATTACCGTCTTAGTGTCTATTGCCGTCTATTAGTTTCTATTACCGTCTATTAGTGTCTATTACCGTCTATTACGTCTATTAGTTTATATTACCATCTATTACCGTCTATTACGTCTATTAGTTTATATTACCATCTATTACCGTCTATTACGTCTATTAGTTTATATTACCATCTATTACCGTCTATTAGTGTCTATTACCGTCTATTAGTGTCTATTACCATCTATTAGTGTCTATTAACGTCTATTAGTGTCTCTTGCCGTCTATTAGTTTCTTAGTGTCTATTTCAGTCTATTATCATCTATTACCATCTATTACAGTCTGTTACAGTCTATTACCGTCTATTAGTGTCTATTACCATCTATTAATGTCTATTACCATCTATTAGTGTCTATTACTGTCTATTACCGTCTATTAGTGTCTATTAGTGTCTATTACTGTCTATTAGTGTTATTGTTGTCTATTAGTTTCTTAGTGTCTATTACAGTCTATTACCATCTATTACCATCTATTACAGTCTGTTACAGTCTATTACTGTCTATTACCATCTATTAGTGTCTATTACCGTCTATTAACGTCTATTAGTGTCTATTAGTGTCTGTTACCATCTATTAGTGTCTATTGCCGTCTATTAGTTTCTTAGTGTCTATTACCCTCTATTACACTCTGTTACAGTCTATTAACGTCTAATAGTGTCTATTGCCGTCTATTAGTGTCTATTACCGTCTATTAGTGTCTATTGCCGTCTATTAGTTTCTTAGTGTCTATTACCATCTATTACCATATATTACCGTCTATTACACTGTGTTACAGTCTATTACTGTCTATTAGTGTCTATTACCGTCTAATACTGTCTATAGTCATCTATTAGTGTATATTACGTCTATTAGTTTCTATTACCGTCTATTAGTTTATATTACCATCTACTAGGTTCTATTACCATCTATTAGTGTCTATTACCATCTATTAGTGTCTATTACTGTCTATTAGTGTCTATTAGTGTCTAATACTGTCTATAGTCATCTATTAGTGTATATTACGTCTATTAGTTTCTATTACCGTCTATTAGTTTATATTACCATCTACTAGGTTCTATTACCATCTATTAGTGTCTATTACCATCTATTAGTGTCTATTACTGTCTATTAGTGTCTATTAGTGTCTATTGTTGTCTATTAGTTTCTATTACCGTCTATTAGTTTATATTACCATCTACTAGGTTCTATTACCATCTATTAGTGTCTGTTACCATCTATTAGTGTCTATTACCGTCTATTAGTGTCTGTTACCATCTATTACCATCTATTACCATCTATTAGTGTCTATTACCATCTATTAATGTCTATTACCATCTATTAGTGTCTGTTACCATCTATTAGTGTCTATTAGTGTCTGTTACCATCTATTACCATCTATTAGTGTCTGTTACCATCTATTACCATCTATTACCATCTATTAGTGTCTATTACCATCTATTAGTGTCTATTACCATCTATTAGTGTCTATTACCATCTATTACCATCTATTACCATCTATTAGTGTCTGTTACCATCTATTACCATCTATTACCATCTATTAGTGTCTATTACCATCTATTAGTGTCTGTTACCATCTATTAGTGTCTATTAGTGTCTGTTACCATCTATTAGTGTCTATTAGTGTCTATTAGGGTCTATTACGTCTATTACCATCTATTACCATCTATTAGTGTCTATTAGTGTCTGTTACCATCTATTACCATCTATTAGTGTCTATTAGTGTCTATTAGTGTCTATTACCATCTATTAGTGTCTATTAGTGTCTATTACCATCTATTAGTGTCTATTAGTGTCTGTTACCATCTATTACTGTCTATTAGTGTCTATTAGTGTCTGTTACCATCTATTACCATCTATTAGTGTCTATTAGTGTCTATTAGTGTCTATTACCATCTATTAGTGTCTATTAGTGTCTATTACCATCTATTAGTGTCTATTAGTGTCTGTTACCATCTATTACCATCTATTAGTGTCTGTTACCATCTATTACCATCTATTAGTGTCTATTAGTGTCTGTTACCATCTATTACTGTCTATTAGTGTCTATTACCATCTATTACCATCTATTAGTGTCTATTAGTGTCTATTACCGTCTATTAGTGTCTATTAGTGTCTGTTACCATCTATTACCATCTATTAGTGTCTATTACCGTCTATTAGTGTCTATTAGTGTCTATTACCATCTATTAGTGTCTATTACCATCTATTAGTGTCTATTACCATCTATTAGTGTCTATTACCATCTATTAGTGTCTATTACCATCTATTAGTGTCTATTAGTGTCTATTAGTGGCTGTTACCATCTATTAGTGTCTATTACCATCTATTACCATATATTAGTGTCTATTACCATCTATTAGTGTCTATTACCATCTATTAGTGTCTATTAGTGTCTATTAGTGTCTATTAGTGTCTGTTACCATCTATTACTGTCTATTAGGGTCTATTACGTCTATTACCATCTATTACCATCTATTAGTGTCTATTAGTGTCTGTTACCATCTATTACTGTCTATTAGGGTCTATTACGTCTATTACCATCTATTACCATCTATTAGTGTCTATTAGTGTCTGTTACCATCTATTACCATCTATTAGTGTCTATTAGTGTCTATTAGTGTCTATTACCATCTATTAGTGTCTATTAGTGTCTGTTACCATCTATTAGTGTCTATTAGTGTCTATTACCATCTATTACCATCTATTAGTGTCTATTACCATCTATTAGTGTCTATTACCATCTATTACTGTCTATTACTTTCTATTAGTGTCTATTACCATCTATTACCATCTATTAGTGTCTATTACCATCTATTAGTGTCTATTAGTGTCTATTACTGTCTATTACTTTCTATTAGTGTCTATTACCATCTATTAGTGTCTATTAGTGTCTATTACCATCTATTACCATCTATTAGTGTCTATTACCATCTATTAGTGTCTATTACCATCTATTAGTGTCTATTAGTGTCTATTACCATCTATTACCATCTATTAGTGTCTATTACCGTCTATTAGTGTCTATTAGTGTCTGTTACCATCTATTACTGTCTATTAGTGTCTATTACCATCTATTACCATCTATTAGTGTCTATTACCATCTATTAGTGTCTATTAGTGTCTATTGCTGTCTATTACTGTCTATTAGTGTCTATTACCATCTATTACCATCTATTGTTGTCTATTACCATCTATTAGTGTCTATTACCGTCTATTAGTGTCTATTAGTGTCTGTTACCATCTATTACTGTCTATTAGTGTCTATTACCATCTATTACCATCTATTAGTGTCTATTACCATCTATTAGTGTCTATTAGTGTCTATTACTGTCTATTACTGTCTATTATTGTCTATTACCGTCTATTAGTGTCTATTACCGTCTATTACTGTCTATTACTTTCTATTAGTGTCTATTACCATCTATTACTGTCTATTAGTTTATATTAGTGTATATTACCATCTGTTACCATCTATTACCATCTATTACGTCTATTAGTGTCTATTAGTGTCTGTTACCGTCTATTACTGTCTATTAGTTTCTATTAGTGTATATTACCATCTACTACTGTCTATTAGTTTCTATTAGTGTATATTACCATCTGTTACCATCTATTAGCATCTATTACCGTCTATTATTGTCTATTGGTGTCTGTTAGTGTATATTAGTGTCTATTACCATCTATTAGTGTCTATTACCGTCTATTAGTGTATATTAGCGTCTATTGCTGTCTATTAGTGTCTTTTAGTGTATATTAGTGTCTATCAGTGTATATTAGCGTCTATTAGCATCTGTTACCGTCTGTTACCGTCTATTACGTCTATAACAGTCTAGTATCGTCTATTACCGTCTATTGGTGTCTATTACCGTCTACCGTCGAAACGGTAATATTAGATTTTTCAATGTACTGTATATATATGAATGCACTGTCTTTGCATAGACACACATATACACATTTCCAGACTGGAACAAATACTCAAACCCACCAACATTATGTTTTTCCCCCCTTCTTCAGCAAATGGGTTTTCAGTCACCTTAAAGGCTGTGGATAGGCTAATGATTAATGTCCTGTCAACCTGTATTAGACGTATACACAACCCAGTCTAGTTGGAGAGGTGCCCAGAGAGAGGAGGAGGAAAGGAGAGGGGGCCAGGGAGATGGATGGTGAGAGAGAGAGAGAGAGAGAGAGAGAGAGAGAGAGAGAGAGAGAGAGAGAGAGAGAGAGAGAGAGAGAGAGAGAGAGAGAGAGAGATAGAATGAGAGAGATGAAGGAAGAACTGCACTCTTAGATAAGGGTTATTCGGCTGTCTCCATAGGAGAACCCTTCTGGTTAGAGGTAGAACACTTTTTGGTTCCAGGTAGGGTTCTACGTGGAACCCAAAGCGGTTCTACCTGAAAACAAGAGGGTTCTACGTGCAACCAAAAAGGGTTCTTCAAAGGTTTATCCTATGATGGCAGCCAAAGAACCCTTTAATAAGGTTCTAGATAGCATTTTTTCTAAGAGTGTAGGAAAGGTGAGTGAGAGAGAAGTCTACATGACGAAATAGAGTTAATACAATGAAAAACAGAGAGAAAGACAGGAAGGAAACTAAAGTCAGGAAGATGGGGAGAGAGAAAGAGGAAGGAAACTAAAGTCAGGAAAAGAGAGCGAGACAGAGAGAGACAGAGAGAGAGAGAAAGACAGGAAGGAAACTAAAGTAATGAAGATGGGGGGAGGCGGACAGACAGACAGACAGACAGACAGACAGACAGACAGACAGACAGACAGACAGACAGACAGACAGACAGACAGACAGACAGACAGACAGACAGACAGACAGACAGACAGACAGACAGACAGACAGACAGGAAACTAAAGTCAGAGAGAGAGAGAGAGAGCGAGAGCGAGAGAGAGAGCGAGAGAGAGAGAGAGAGAGAGAGAGAGAGAGAGAGAGAGAGAGAGAGAGAGATAGAATGAGAGAGATGAAGGAAGAACTGCACTCTTAGATAAGGGTTATTCGGCTGTCTCCATAGGAGAACCCTTCTGGTTAGAGGTAGAACACTTTTTGGTTCCAGGTAGGGTTCTACGTGGAACCCAAAGCGGTTCTACCT
The DNA here is from genome assembly GCF_016432855.1 of Salvelinus namaycush. NCBI lineage: Eukaryota > Metazoa > Chordata > Actinopteri > Salmoniformes > Salmonidae > Salvelinus > Salvelinus namaycush. Next base: position 35,255,679 of record NC_052340.1, on the reverse strand, counting down.
GAAAACAAGAGGGTTCTACGTGCAACCAAAAAGGGTTCTTCAAAGGTTTATCCTATGATGGCAGCCAAAGAACCCTTTAATAAGGTTCTAGATAGCATTTTTTCTAAGAGTGTAGGAAAGGTGAGTGAGAGAGAAGTCTACATGACGAAATAGAGTTAATACAATGAAAAACAGAGAGAAAGACAGGAAGGAAACTAAAGTCAGGAAGATGGGGAGAGAGAAAGAGGAAGGAAACTAAAGTCAGGAAAAGAGAGCGAGACAGAGAGAGACAGAGAGAGAGAGAAAGACAGGAAGGAAACTAAAGTAATGAAGATGGGGGGAGGCGGACAGACAGACAGACAGACAGACAGACAGACAGACAGACAGACAGACAGACAGACAGACAGACAGACAGACAGACAGACAGACAGACAGACAGACAGACAGACAGGAAACTAAAGTCAGAGAGAGAGAGCGAGAGCGAGAGAGAGAGCGAGAGAGAGAGAGAGAGAGAGAGAGAGAGAGAGAGAGAGAGAGAGAGAGAGAGAGGAAACTATAGTCAGGAAGCTGGAGAGAGAGAGAGACAGACAGAGAGAGAGAGAAAGACAGGAGGGAAACTAAAGTCAGGAAGATGGAGCGAGAGATAGAGAGAGCAAGAGAGAGAGAAAGACAGAGAGAGAGAGACGGGGCTGTGATCCTTATCTCCTCAGCTCTCTTCACGTCCATGTCACTCAAGCTAGTTATCATGGCAACAGCAGGATGAGTTTCCTGGTGTGTGACAGGTTTTGTCGAGTGTGACCGATTTGTCATGCCGTCTGTGACTAAACCACTATCACTGCTCCGGCCGATCAATACACACACACACATACATGCACCCGCAAGTGCACACATACACTTACGCACACACAGAGACGCACACACACACAAACACACAGACACACACACAAACTGGAAGTTAGGAATTACACTGAGCTTGGAGTCAGTTCGGATCCAACAGACAAAGCCTTGTCATGGTTACATTTCCAAATGTGGCTTTGGGGAAACTGAACTCCTTTCTGACCACAGATTGTCGGAGCTGTAATTCCTGGAAATTGGAGCTGTTATTAATAAATGAGTAACAGCAGAGTACTTTATGTCTCATCACAAATCCAATTGTTTTCATAGAAATTAAGTGAGAGATGATGCATGCTCTTTACATACAAACACAAACATACAGTCTACAGAATACACACAATACACACACACACACACAATAGACACACATACACACAATACACACACTGATATCTATGCAGGGACCTAAGGCTACACAGTTGACTGCTGTATTTTGCAGTGGTTCAGCTAGGTGATTATACTAAACAACACACGGCCATCTTGCTCAGACTCTGTTGAGTTTCCTGGGAAGAATCAGTGATGTGAACCTGTTTACTGCTGGAAAATAACAGAGTTACACAGCCCATCAATGTGTTCCCTTACTGCCCAATGGGGTAAAAACGTGGCCGTACTGAAATATGAAACGATATAGTGTGAGATAGCTGTTGATCAATATGACATTAAATACACCGTCCTGCCCGTCTCTGTGGGAAGCTTTATTAACTTCTCTAGGATAGGGGGCAGCATTTTCACGTTTGGATGAAAAGCATACCCAAATTCAACTGCCAGCTACTCATCCCCAGAAGATAAGATATGCATATTGTTAGCAGATTTGGATAGAAAACACTCTGAAGTTTCTAAAACTGTTTGAATCATGTCTGTGAGTATAACAGAACTTATTTAGCAGGCGAAACCCCGAGGACAAACCATTCAGATGTTATTTTTTTTGAGGTCACTCTCTTTTCAATTAAGTTTCATTGGGAATACAGATTTCTAATTGACCTTCTTGCAGTTCCTACCACTTCCACTGGATGTCAACAGTCTTTAGAAATTGTTTGAGGGTTTTTCGTTTGTGTAATGAAGAAGTACGGCCATTTTGAATCAGGGTCACTTGTTGTGTCCTGTTTTTAGAGGCGCATGACCAGAAGGCTAGCTACAGTTTGTTTTAATCCACACAGATCATCTCGTCTTCAATTTTATTATTTACGTTAAAAAAATACCTAAAGTTGTATTACAAAAGTAGTTTGAAATGTTTTGGCAAAGTTTACAGGTAACTTTTGAGATATTTTGTAGTCAAGTTTCACAAGTTGGAACTGGTGTTTCTGGATCAAACGCGCCAAATAAATTGACATTTTGGATATATATCGACGGAATTAATCGAACAAAAGGACCATTTGTGATGTTTATGGGACATATTGGAGTGCCAACAACAGAAGCTCGGTAAGGTAAGGCATGAATTATATTTTTATTTCTGCGTTTTGTGTCGTGCCTGCAGGGTTGAAATACGCTTCTCTCTCTTTGTTACTATGGTGCTAACTCAGATAATAGCATAGTTTGCTTTCGCCGAAAAGCCTATTTGAATTCTGACATGTTGGCTGGATTCAAAACCAGTGTAGCTTTAATTTGGTATCTTTCATGTGTGATTTAATGAAAGTTTGAGTTTTATAGTAATTTATTTGAATATGGCGCTCTGCATTTTCTCTGGCTTTTGGCCAAGTGAGACAGTAGCGTCCCGCCTAAACTCAGATTTTTGGATATAAATATTAACTTTACCGAACAAAACATATATGTATTGTGTAACATGAAGTCCTATGAGTGTCATCTGATGAAGATCATCAAAGGTTAGTGATTAATTTTATCTCTATTTCTGCTTTTTGTTACTCCTCTCTTTGGCTGGAAAAATGGCTGTGTTTTTCTGTGGCTATGTACTGACCTAACATAATCGTTTGATGTGCTTTCGCCGTAAATCCTTTTTGAAATCAGACATGTTGGCTGGATTCACAACCAGTGTAGCTTTAATTTGGTATCTTTCATGTGTGATTTCATGAAAGTTTGATTTTTATAGTAATTTTTTGAATTTGACGCTCTGCATTTTTACTGTTTTTTGGCCAGAGAAGTTAATGTGTGAAACTAATGGTTGTTGGGTGTTTTACCAGGCTGATATAAACCATATAGTTTAGTTTATAAATGTTCCATAAAAGGAAGCACCCCCTGCTTTCAGTATACTTTGTATCCCTCATTTACTCAAGTGTTTCCATTATTTTGGCAGTTACCTGTAGAATGGACGGACCGGAAATATAACGTTGTGGATAAAGTTCGGGATGACACAATTTGTTGTGTACAACATCTAAAGACTTGCATGCAAATCACACCAAAGGTTTTCTGGACCCTTCTATAACATGCAATTTACATAAAAAATTGACATTTGGTTGTAAGAAAGAAAACTCCTCATTTAGCCCTGGATTTTTTTCTCTGTTTTAACCCTATCCAAAACCTCAAGCCTTAACTTAACCAGTCGGAATTAATGCCTAAACTTAACCCTTAACTTAATAATCTTAGGGATCCCTTATACCCACTCCCGCTCGAATCCCGTTAACGGGATTGATTTGACAACATCCAGTGAAATTGCAGCGCGCCAAATTCAAAAACAGAAATACTCACAATAAAAATTCATAAAACATACAAGTGTTATACATCCAAATAAAGCTTGACTTCTTGTTAATCCAGCCGCCATGTCAGATTTCAAAGAGGCTTTACCGCGAAATCAAACCATGCAATTATCAGAGGACAGCACCCCGCACACAAATGCATGAAAAACATATTTCAACCAGGGAGGTGCGACACGAAAGTCAGAAATAGCTATATAAAAAATGCCTTACCTTTGATGATCTTCTTCTGTTGGCACTCCAAAAGGTCCCAGTTACATCACAAATGGTCCTTTTGTTCGATAATGTCCTTCTTTATATCCATAAAAACTCAGTTTAGCTGGCGCGCTTCAGTCAATAATCCATCCAGTTTCCCTCCATCAAAATGCATACAAAATGAATCCCAAACGTTACTAATAAAATTTTCCAAACAAGTCAAACAACGTTTATAATCAAACCTTAAATATCCTAATACGCAAATAAATGATAAAATTTAAGACGGAGAATAGTATGTTCATTACCGGAGATAAATAACAAAGAACACGCTTTCCTCCTCACGCTTGGAAACACTACAGCCAAAATTGGAGCCACCTAGAAAAACTACAATTTCTGGGTCATTTTTCCAAAAACCAACCTGAAACTCTTTCTAAAGACTGTTGTCATCTAGTGGAAGCCCTAGGAACAGCAATCTGGGAGGACTTGGCCTTATGATTAAAGTTCTAGCTATTGAAAAATGGGGTAAGCTGAATGTTTTGGGGGGGATGGTTTGTCCTCGGGGTTTTGCCTGCCATATCAGTTGTTATACTCACAGACATAATTTTAACAGTTTTGTTTTCTATCTAAATCTACCAATTATATGCATATCCTAGCTTCTGGGCCTGAGTAACAGGCAGTTTACTTTGGGCACGCTTTTCATCCGGACGTGAAAATACTGCCCCCTATCCCTAAGAAGTTTTTAACAGAGTCAAAATGATTGTCTAAACTTAACCCTTAACTTAACAGAGTCGGAATTAAAGCCTAACTTAACCCTTAACTTAAAACTTCTTAAGGCTAGGGGTTCCGCTAGCGGAACAACATCCGCTGAAATGGCAGAGCGCGAAATTAAAAATAAAAATTATTGAAATATTTAACTTTCATACATTCACAAGTGCAATACACCAAATTCAAGCTTAAATTCTTGTTAATCTAGCCATCATGTCCGATTTCAAAAAGACTTTACAGCGAAAGCACACCATTCAATTATGTTAGGTCAGCGCCTAGTCACAGAAAAACATACAGCCATTTTCCAGCCAAAGAGAGGAGTCACAAAAAGCAGAAATAGAGATAAGATTAATCACTAACCTTTGATGATCTTCATCAGATGGCACTCATACGACTTCATATTACGCAATACATGTATCTTTTGTTCAATAAAGTTCATATTTATATCCAAAAATCTCAATTTACATTGGCGCGTTATGTTCAGTAATGTTGTGCCTCGAAAACATCCGCCGAATTTGCAGAGAGCCACATCAATTTACAGAAATACTTATCATAAACTTTGATAAAATATACAAGTGTTATGCATAGAATTAAAGATATACTTCTCCTTAACTTTTTAGGGATAAGGGGCAGCATTTTCACTTTGGATGAATAGCGTGCCCAAATTGAACTGCCTCCTACTCTGTCCCAGATGCTAATATATGCATATTATTATTACTATTAGATAGAAAACACTCTGAAGTTTCTAAAACTGTTTGAATTATGTCTGTGAGTATAACAGAACTCATACGGCAGGCAAACTTCCAAACAGGAAGTGGAAATTCTGAGGCTGGTTGATGTTCAACTCATCGCCTATTCAAATCCCAGGAAGATATTTTTATTTTATTTAAATTTTTTATTTCACCTTTATTTAACCTCTACTTCCTCAGAAACCCGGGTCCGGGAGCACCCCCACCAGTAAAAAAGCTGACTAGCATAGGCTAGCATAGCGTCACAAGTAAATAGTAGCATCTAAATATCATTAAATCACAAGTCCAAGACACCAGATGAAAGATACACATCTTGGTAATCAAGCCATCATTTCTGATTTTTAAAATGTTTTACAGGGAAGACACAATATGTAAATCTATTAGCTAACCACGTTAGCAAAAGACACCACTCCCATACTCCACCATTTTTTTTACTCCATCAGCAGCTATCACAAATTCGACCAAATAAAGATATAAATAGCCACTAACCAAGAAACAACCTCATCAGATGACAGTCTGATAACATATTTATTGTATAGCATAGGTTTTGTTAGAAAAATGTGCATATTTCAGGTATAAATCATAGTTTACCATTGCAGCCCCCATCACAACTCTCACTAAAACGACTAGAATAACTACAGAGACCATCGTGTATTAGCTAATTACTCATCATAAAACATTTCTTAAAAATACACAGCGTGCAGCAGATGAAAGACACAGATCTTGTGAATCAAGACAATATTTCAGATTTTCTAAGTGTTTTACAGCGAAAACACAATATAGCGTTATATTAGCTTAGCACAATAGCGAACATCACACCAGCATTGATTCAAGGCAAAAATAGCTATAACGTATAAACCACCAAAATATATTAATTTTTTCACTAACCTTCTCAGAATTCTTCAGATGACAGTCCTGTAACATCATATTACACAATTCATATAGAGTTTGTTCGAAAATGTGCATATTTAGCGGCACAAATCGTGCTTATACAATGGGAAAAGTAGCCAAAAGCTCAAGCAATCTGTCCGGCGCCATCTTGGAAAGCCACCTATTCTTATCGAAAACTATTCATAAACTTGACTAAAAAAATACAGGTTGGACAGCAATTGAAAGACAAATTAGTTCTTAATGCAATCGCTGAATTACATTTTTAAAATTAACGTTACTGTGCAATACAGGGTGCAATACAGGGTGCGATAACGCAAGGCTACACGGCAAATAATGGCGTCTTATGCATTTTACTTTTTCAACAGAACAACGAATTATCAGCATAAATAGTTCTTACTATTAGCTGAACTCCCATCAGAATCTTGGGAAAGGTGTCCTTTGGCCAAAAGAATCGTTGCTGGGTTGGAGAATGTTTTCTTCCACGTTGCAATTAGCAGTACACAATGGCATGCGAGAGAGAGATACCCAACTTCATACAACGGCAGAAAATGAAATGCCCGAAAATCGCAATATACTGACATAAACTGATATAAATCGGTTTAAAATAACAAGATTATGATGTCTTTAAAGCCTATATCGAATAAAAACAGAGCCGGATATAACTAGAAGCTAAAACGGGAGCTTCTAAAACGACATCCCAATGTCCTTAGTGCGTCAGCGCGAAGAAGCAAAAGAAGGGACACCTCGATTCCAATCAATTTATAGACTTTCTGAACTGCGTAGAGACTCCATTTCAAGGCCCTCTATTCGCTGACACAAGTCAATAACACAGTAGGGGGGAAAAATGAGTCTATATACATTGTGTGCAAAAGGCATGAGGAGGTAGGCAATAAATAGGCCATAGGAGCGAATAATTACAATTTAGCAGATTAACACTGGAGTGATAAATCATCAGATGATCATGTGCAAGTAGAGATACTGGTGTGCAAAAGAGCAGAAAGTAAATCAATAAAAACAGTAAGGGGATGAGGTAGGTAAATTGGGTGGGCTGTTTACAGATGGACTACAACTGCAGCGATCGGTTAGCTGCTCAGATAGCAGATGTTTAAAGTTGGTGAGGGAAATAAAAGTCTCCAACTTCAGCGATTTTTGCAATTCGTTCCAGTCACAGGCAGCAGAGAACTGGAAGGAAAGGCGGCCAAATAAGGTGTTGGCTTTGGGGATGACCAGTGAGATATACCTGCTGGAGCGCGTGCTACGGGTGGGTGTTGTTATCGTGACCAGTGAACTGAGATAAGGTGGAGCTTTACCTAGCATGGACTTATAGATGACCTGGAGCCAGTGGGTCTGGCGACGAATATGTAGCGAGGGCCAGCCGACTAGAGCATACAGGTCGCAGTGGTGGGTGGTATAAGGTGTTTTAGTAACAAAACTGATGGCACTATGATAAACTGCATCTAGTTTGCTGAGTAGAGTATTGGAAGCTATTTTGTAGATGACATCGCCGAAGTCGAGGATCGGTAGGATAGTCAGTTTTACTAGGGTAAGTTTTGCGGCGTGAGTGAAGGAGGCTTTGTTGCGAAATAGAAAGCCGATTCTTGATTTGATTTTGGATTGGAGATGTTTAATATGAGTCTGGAAGGAGAGTTTACAGTCTAGCCAGACACCTAGGTATTTATAGATGTCCACATATTCTAGGTCGGAACCGTCCAGGGTGGTGATGCTAGTCGGGCGGGTGGGTGCAGGCAGCGAACGGTTGAAAAGCATGCATTTTGTTTTACTAGCGTTTAAGAGCAGTTGGAGGCCACGGAAGGAGTGTTGTATGGCATTGAAGCTCGTTTGGAGGTTAGATAGCACAGTGTCCAAGGAAGGGCCAGAAGTATACAGATGGATTTGTTTGGACTTCCTACGCCTTCCACTAGATGTCAACAGTCTGTAGAACGTTGAATGAAGTTTATACTGTGTTGTGGGGCCGGATGAGAGGGGAATGAGTCAGTGGTCTGGCAGATTGCCAGTTCCTGGTCACGTGCTTTCCTTATGATAACGCCTTGCGTTACATAACTTCTACAGACACGAAGGAATGCTCCAGTTGGAACGTTATTGGATATATATGATAACAACATCCTGAAGATTGATTCTCTACTTAGTTTGACAAGTTTATTCAACCTGTGATATAACTTTTTGAAGTTTTTGTCCGACGTTATGCGGGACTTGCACGAGCGTTTGGATATGTGTACTAAACGCGCTAGCAAAAGTAACTACTTGGACATAAATAATTGACATTATCGAACAAAACAACAATTTATTGTGGAAATAGGATTCCTGGGAGTGCATTCTGATGAAGATCATCAAAGGTAAGGGAATATTTATAACGCTATTTCTGACTTTTACTGACTCCACAACATGGCGGGTATCTGTATGGCTTGTTTTTGTGGCTTAGCGCTGTACTCAGATTATTGCATGGTGTGCTTTTTCCGTAAAGCTTTTTTGAAATCTGACACAGCGGTTGCATTAACCTTTCTAGGACACACGTTCCGCTAACGGAACCCCCCCCCCCCCCCCCCCCCACAACATTCCGCTGAAAAGGCAACGCGGGAAATTCAAAAATATTTTGGGGAAATATGTAACTTTCACACATTAACAAGTCCAATACAGCAAATGAAAGATAAACATATTGTTAATCTACCCGATTTAAAAAATGTTTTACAGCGAAAACACAACATATGATTACGTTAGATCACCGCCAAGTCCAAAAAACACACAGCTATTTTCCCAGCCAAAGATAGCGGTCACAAAAAGCAGAAATAGAGATAAAATTAATCACTAACCTTTGATGATCATCAGATGACACTCATAGGACATCATGTTACACAATACATGTATTTTTTGTTCGATAATGTGCATATTTATATCCAAAAATCTTAGTTTACATTAGCGCCATGTTCAGAAATGCCTCCAAAATATCCGGAGAAATTGCAGAGAGCCACATCAAATAACAGAAATACTCATCATAAACTTTGATGAAAGATACATGTTTTACATAGAATTAAAGATACACTTGTTCTTAATGCAACCGCTGTGTCAGATTTTTTAAAAACTTTACGGAAAAAGCACACCATGCAATAATCTGAGATGGTGCTCAGATATAAATAAAATTTCTCTGCCATGTTGGAGTCAACAGAAATACGAAATTACATCATGCCAGTTGCACAATAAATGTTTGTTTTGTTCAATTAAGTTCATCTTTATGTCCAAATACCTCCTTTTTGTTAGCGCGTTTAGTTCACCAATCGAAATTCACAAGGCGCGGGCAAGTCCAGACGAAAGTCCAGATGAAAAGTCAAAAAGGTTCTATTACAGTTCGTAGAAACATGTCAAACGATGTATACAATCAATCTTTAGGATGTTTTTATCATAAATCTTCAATAATGTTTCAACCGGACAATTCCTTTGTCTTTAGAAATGAAAAGGAACAGAGCTCGCTCTCACGGCCGCACGCCTGACTGAGCTCATGGCATTCTGCCAGACCCCTTAGTCAAACAGCTCCTATTTTCTCCCCCTTCACAGTAGAAGCCTGAAACAAGGTTCTAAAGACTGTTGACATCTAGTGGAAGCCTTAGGAAGTGCAATATGCCCACATAGACACTGTATATTCGAAAGGCAATGACTTGAAAAACTACAAACCTCAGATTTCCCACTTCCTGGTTGGATTTTTCTCAGGTTTTTGCTGTTATACTCACAGACATCATTCAAACATTTTCAGAAACTTCAGAGTGTTTTCTATCCAAATATATTCATAATATGCATATATTAGCTTCTGGGCCTGAGTAGCAGGCAGTTTACTCTGGACACGCTTTACATCCGAACGTGACAATGCTGCCCCCTATCCCAAACAGGTTTTAACAGAGTCGGAATTCATGTCTAAACTTAACCGTAGGTTTTGTCACAGAAAATCTGGAAATGAAGTCAGTTTACTCGTCATAAATAGTAGTTTGTCCAAGTACGATGGGACATGACGTCAGTGTGTGCGTGTGCGTGTGCGTGTGCGTGTGCGTGTGCGTGTGTGTGTGTGTGTGTGTGTGTGTGTGTGTGTGTGTGTGTGTGTGTGTGTGTGTGTGTGTGTGTGTGAATATAGCGAGATGAACCCAGCAGCTGTTGATTGGTCTGCGCTGTGTTTGATCTTTGGACCTCTTGCTCTCCTCTACAGACTAAGGCAGCTCTCTAATGAGAGCAGATAGCAGACACACACACCATCACACACACACATACACACACACACACTCGCACACACACTCACACAGCTGCTGTGGTGACTGCAGCTAAATTGGTTCCTGATTCACTTCCTGTCATTGGCAAAAACACAATTAATATGGATGGCCTTTAGAGTCTCTCATCAAAGCCAGCATGGGCACTTGGAGGGCAAGTCTCACATCTCTCTCTCTCCCACTCTTTCTCTCCCACTCTTTCTCTCCCACTCTTTCTCTCCCACTCTCTCTCTCTCCCCTTTCTCTCTTTCTCTCTCTCTCCCCATCTCTCTTTCCCCCTCTCTCTCTCCCCCTCTCTCTCTCACTCCCCCCCTCTCTCTCCCTCTCACCCCCTCACTCTCTCTCTCTCTCTCTCACCCTCTCCCTCTCCCTCACCCCCTCTTTCTCTCTCTCTCTCCCTCTCACCCCCCCTCTCTCTCTCTCCCTCTCCCCCCCTCTCTCTCTCTCTCTCACACACTCTCTCCCCCCTCTCTCTCTCTCTGTCTCATATACACATGCAGAAGTTGAAAAAGGTGGTCAAAGTAAGGAAGGAGAGCCAATGAATGGAGAGGGTTAGGGGACGGAAGTGGTAAGAGGAAGAAAGAGGAGAAGATTGTGGAGGAGAGAGGTGGTGGGGGGGTTGAAGAGAGGAGGAGAGGGCAGGAAGTTTTAAAGAGAGTTAAGAGAGGGAGAGGAGAAGTCAGGAGGTGAAACAGGGTGAAGAAGAGGAAGGGAGATGTTTCTGAAATATTTAGTGTTCTTCATCCCTCCTTCCCTTTCCCTCATTCTCTCCAGGCAAACGACTGCAGGTTCCCTCCTGAGTCGAGCCCCTACACTCTTTCATCACTTCGTAAATCATCCTCCAATCCAAGCTCTGCTTCTCCGTCAATTAGAGCCTGGTGAAAGCGAGGGAGCGAACGAACAGAGGAGAGGGCGGGAGAACTCACTACGGAGAGAGAGAAAAGAGAGAGAAGGCAGACAAGACGGTGTAACAAGGCCTCATAATGAGCAATGAGGATCTCAAGTTTCCCCTTCTCTTCTCTGGCTCTATACATCTCTCTCTGTCTCTGTCTCTGTGTGTGGGCTGGGGTGTGTGTGCCATGAGTTTAACAAGCAATTACAGGAGATACTGAGACACACACTCTACCCAACTAACGACTACATCCCACTAACACACTGCCACTGATGTGTGACTCCAACATGTAGCTAACAGCACACGCCTGACTGGATTCTATACCATGCTTCCACA
>NC_052340.1:35234068-35239068 GCF_016432855.1 Salvelinus namaycush | reverse complement strand
CTCCCATATCTATTGGGTGAAATAGCACAGTGTGCATTCTCAGCAGCAAGATTTGTGACCTGTTGCCACAAGAAAAGGGCAACCAGTGAAGAACAAACACCATTGTAAATACAACCCATATTTATGTTTATTTATTTTCCCTTTTGTATTTTAACCATTTGCACATCGTTACAACACTGTATATAGACATAATATGACATTTGTAATGTCTGTATTCTTTTAGAACTTCTGTGAGTGTAATGTTTACTGTTACAAATGTTTTATTGATTATTTCACTTTTGTTTATTATCTATTTCACTTGTTTTGGCAATGTAAACATATGTTATCCAAGCCGATAAAGCCCATGAATTGAAAAGAATTGAATAATTCCATTGTAACAGAGTGATTCTGAGACTCAGATTTGTCACTTGAAATTGTATGCCAAACAAATAGCAATGATATCTAAGTTGAACAAACAATACAACTATATGCACAATGACTACTTTTAACATTTTCCACAGAGAATCTTACAAAAACACATGGTAACAGAATGACGGCGCCAGCAGCACAAACCATCCTTCTGTTACCAAACTTTAAGAATGGAGTGAAAATAAGGAAAGGTATCTTAGTGTGTCCCTTTCTGACAATACAAATTAATCAAAGTAATAATGGCACTCAAGGGGGAAATAATGTTTATTTTCATACCACCCATTTCAAAGGGGAGCTCATGAGCAGACCATTGTCTTTTTCTATCTTCCTCTCCCTCCATCTCTACTGTTCTCTCCCTCCATCTCTACTGTTCTCTCCCTCCATCTCTACTGTTCTCTCCCTCCATCTCTACTGTTCTCTCCCTCCATCTCTACTGTTCTCTCCCTCCATCTCTACTGTTCTCTCACTCCATCTCTACTGTTCTCTCCCTCCATCTCTACTGTTCTCTCCCTCCATCTCTAGTTCTCTCCCTCCATCTCTACTGTTCTCTCCCTCCATCTCTACTGTTCTCTCCCTCCATCTCTATTGTTCTCTCCCTCCATCTCTATTGTTCTCTCCCTCCATCTCTACTGTTCTCTCCCTCCATCTCTACTGTTCTCTCCCTCCCTCTACTGTTCTCTCCCTCCATCTCTACTGTTCTCTCCCTCCATCTCTACTGTTCTCTCCCTCCATCTCTACTGTTGTCTCCCTCCATCTCTACTGTTCTCTCCCTCCATCTCTACTGTTCTCTCCCTCCATCTCTACTGTTCTCTCCCTCCATCTCTACTGTTCTCTCCCTCCATTGCCACTGTTCTCTCCCTCCATCTCTACTGTTCTCTCCCTCCATCTCTACTGTTCTCTCCCTCCATCTCTACTGTTCTCTCCCTCCATCTCTAGTTCTCTCAACAGTGTTTCCATTTTCCATCTCTTAATTTCCCACTATACCCCACCCACCCCTCTCTCTCTTTCTTTCTCTCCTCCGTTCCACTCTCTCTAGGGGATGAGTGTATGATTATCCTGGTACCGCATATTTCACAGCACATGAGCGACAAAAGAGACTGTATCAATGTTTGCCAAACTGCACCCAGGCATTACCGCATCTAACACACACAAACAGACACACAGACTTGGGTACATTGACATTTACCAGACGTTTCACACCCCTCTCCCTCTCCCACCTTTCCCTTTCACTTCCTAATTCGCTCTCTCTCTCTCCCTCTCTCTCTTTCTCTCTCCCTCTCTCTCTCATTCACTCTCTCTCTACTCTCCTTTCTTCATCCCCAGACAGGCATCTATTTGTTTGAACATGACGGCGTGTCGGACAAGAATTAAACAGAGGTTAATATAATTGTGTACGTGTGTATGTGTACGTGTGCATGTCTATGGGTGTCTGTGTCTGTGTGTGTGTGCGTGAATGTGGAGGTGAACAGAGGCTAATAAAATGTCAGGAAGATAAGCTTTAGCGACGTGTCTAAGCTAAGGATGCTGGGAAAGGGACTCATTGATATGGTCCTGGTTAGACAGCCAATTCACTCATGCCTGAATGGTGTGTTTATGTGTCATATGTATGTGTGTGTGTGTGTGTGTGTGTGTGTGTGTGTGTGTGTGTGTGTGTGTGTGTGTGTGTGTGTGTGTGTGTGTGTGTGTGTGTGTGTGTGTGTGTGTGTGTGTGTGTGTGTGTGTGTGTGTGTGTGTGTGAACCATAACCTGAACCAACACTTGCACTTGACCCCCCCTCCCCTACCCCCCGTGATATGCGGTTGTCCCACCTAGCAATCTTGATATGAATGTACTAACAGTAAGTCACCCTTGGATAAAAGCGTCTGCTAAATGACTAAAATGTAAATGCATGAGTCAAACAATCCTGACCTCACACACTTCTCATCAACAACTGCTGGCACTTCAAAACATCATCAACTCACTCAATGACTGATCAATTTGTCTCCCTACATCTCAATTTTTACTCTCCAGAGAAACTTCAGTCTTTGAGTTTCTGACATGCTTCATTTTCTTTTCCCATCCTCTCCCTCTCCCAGGCCCATCCTCTCCCTCTCCCTCTCCCTCTCCCTCTCCCTCTCCCATCCTCTCCCACCCTCTCCCTCTCCCTCTCTCTCTCTCTCTCCCTCTCCCTCTCCCAGGCTCATCCTCTCCCAGGCTCATCCTCTCCCTCTCCCTCTCCCATCCTCTCCCTCTCTCTTGTTCTCGCTACCAGCTGTCACTGTCTCACGCCAGAATTAAACGTTCATCCATGTTTATCAAATTTCAAAACGCCTTAGCATAACCGAAACCTACTTAAAAACCTCTTAGCGCTAGGGGTCAGAATTGTTTTTGTTTTTTTAAATAACGTACCCAACGTAAACGGACATTTTCTCTGGCCCAGATCGTAGAATATGCATATAATTTACAGATTAGGATAGAAAACACTCCAAAGTTTCCTAAACGGTCAAAATATTGTCTGTGAGAAAAATAATACTTATTCTGCAAGCGAAATCCTGAGAAAAAGTAACCCGGAAGTGATATTTTTTTTTAAGAATCTTTGTTTCCTGGCCTGTCTAACCTCCATTTAAAGGGGTATCAACCAGATTGTTTTTCCAATGGCTTCCTCAGGCTGTGACCAGGCTTTAGACATAGTTTCAGGCTTTTATTTTGAAAAATGAGCGAGATGTTTCAAAAGAGGTCAGGTGTCCTCTGAATATTTCCTGCGCGCGCGGGAGGAGCTGACCATTTTCCTTTTCTCTCTTAATGAATAGGTTATGCTCCGGTTGAAATATTATCGATTATGTTTGTTAAAGACAACCTGAGGTTTGATTATAAAAAACATTTGAAATGTTTCTATGACCATTTCGGATACTTTTGGGGATTTGTGATAAAAGTAATATTTATCGAACAAAAATAACATTGGTTGTGTAACTGGGAGTCTCGTGAGTGGAAACACCCGAAGATGATCAAAGGTAAGCGATTAATTTTATTGCTTTTCTTACTTTCGTGACCAAGCTAACCAAGCTAATATAAGGCTAAGCTGTTATAGCATTGAAAGCTACACTCATAAAAGCTTGGATTTCTTTCGCTGTAAAATATATTTTCAAAATCTGACACCATAGGTGGATTAACAACAAGCTAAACTGTGTTTTGGTATATTTCACTTGTGATTGCATGATTATAAATATTTTTTGTAATATTTTTTAATCTGATACGTTTGGAAATTTTCATCTTCCTTTCAGGACCGGAATGAGGCTGTAGTTTTCTCATCATAACGCGCAACCCAAACAGCGTTTTTTGTGATAAAAGTAATATTTATCGAACAAAAAGAAGATTTGTTGTCTAACTGGGAGTCTCGTGAGTGGAAACGTCCGAAGATTATCTAAGGTAAGCGATTAATTTTATTGCTTTTCACACTTTCGTGACCATGCTAATTTGGGGCTAGCTGATGTAGCATTGAAAGCTACACTCACAAAAGCTTGGATTTCTTTCGCTGTAAAATATATTTTCAAAATCTGACACCGTAGGTGGATTAACAACAAGCTAAGCTGTGTTTTGGTATATTTCACTTGTGATTGCATGATTATAAATATTTTTAGGAATATTTTTGAATTTGGCGCCCTGCAATTAAGCGGTTGTTTAGGAAAGTGAACCCGTATTCGGTATCCGTAGCGCAGAAAAGTTAAAGGTAACAGCGCCCCCTGTTGCCCCCTAGTGGCCGGTTACCACGTCATCTACCGACGTCCTCAGACGTGGATGGACGTCAAATACTGACTTGCATCATGTGTGACCTTGCTGCGTAAGCATCTGCCTCAGATTCTAAAGTTTACAAGTTGTAATACAGAGATAGAAAGTTTTTTTTTTTGTTGTTGTTGTTTAGCCTATCACAAATCTTCAGAGTTAATACTTGAACTTAACCCTTACCTTAAAAATGCAGATTTATGACGGGGTGATGGTGAAGAGGAGAGGAGAGGAGAGGAGAGGAGAGGAGAGGAGAGGAGAGGAGAGGAGAGGAGAGGAGATGAGAAGAGGACATCAGTTGGTTGGTTCTCTTAATCATGTTCAGGACTGCTGACGGGGGGCTCAACGAGGATTGGACAGTTTGAACAAATTAACAAGATGCTACACCTGCCATCTCATATCAACTAGCTCTCACAGTCTCCCGGAAGAATTAGACGTTGATCCATGTTTCTCAAAGGTCAAATTTCGAAAGTAGATCCAAAGGTAACATTTAGTTGTGTTTAAGGTTAAGTTTAGGCATTAACTCAGAATTCTCTAACATGCAACCTATCTAACCAGGCAGATGCTTACGCCCACCCCGGAAGATGCTTACCCCCTCCCAGTAAGATGCTTACGCCCTCACAGTAAGATGCTTACCCCCTCCCAGTAAGATGCTTACCCCCTCCCAGTAAGATATTTACCCCCTCCCAGTAAGATGCTTACGCCCTCCCAGTAAGATGCTTACTCCCTCCCAGTAAGATGCTTACCCCCTCCCAGTAAGATGCTTACCCCCTCCCAGCAAGATGCTTACCCCCTCCCAGTAAGATGCTTACCCCCTCCCAGTAAGATGCTTA
>NC_052340.1:35194068-35229068 GCF_016432855.1 Salvelinus namaycush | reverse complement strand
AGTTGTTTTTGTAAATTCAAAGTAATAGATTATTATTAAATAATTATCTTTTTGTTTTCTCATGATTTGGTTGGGTCTAATTGTGTTACTATCCTGGGGCTCTGTGGGGTGTGTTTGTGAACAGAGCCTCAGGACCAGTTTGTTTAAGGGTATCTTCTCCAGGTTCATTTCTCTGTCGGTGATAACTTTGTTATGGAAGGAAATGCTTCCTTTTAGGTGGCTGTTGAATTTAATGTATCTTTGCTGGATTTTGATCATTAGTGGGTATTGGCCTAATTCTGCTCTGCATGCATTATTTTGTGTTTTTTACGTTGTACACAAAGGATATTCTTGCAGAATTCTAAATTAGATTTTTGCCCCATTTTGTAAATTCTAGGATGGTGAGTGGACTCCAGACCTTACAAACATAAGGGGCAATGGGTTCAATAACTGATTCAAGTATTTTTAGCCGGAACCTAATTGGTATGTTGTATTTTATGTTCCTTTTGATGGCATGGAAGGCCCTTTTTGCCTTGTGTCTCAGATTGTTCACAGCTTTGTGGAAGTTACCTGTGGAGCTGATGTTTAGGCCGAGGTATATATCGTCTGTGCTCTAGGGCAACAGTGTCTAGATTAAATTTGTATTTGTGGTCCTGGCAACTGGACCTTTTTTGGAATACCATTATTTTGGTCTAAACTGAGATTTACTGTCAGGGCCCAGGTCTGACAGAATCTGTGCAGAAGATCTAGGTGCTGCTGTAGGCCCTCCTTGGTTGAGAACAGAATCACCAGATCATCAGAAAACAGTAGACATTTCACTATAGATTCTAGTAGGGTGAGGCCGGTTCTGCAGACTGTTCTAGTGTCTTCACCAATTCGTATATATGTTGAAGAGGGTGGGGCTTAAGCTGCATCCCTGTCTCACCCCCGGCCCGGTGAAAAGAAACGTGTGTGTTTTTGGCAATTTTAACTGCACACTTGTGGTTTGTGTACATAGATTTTATAATGTTGTAGGCTTTTCCCCCAACACCACTTTCCATCAATTTGTATAGCAGACCCTGATGTCAAATTGAGTCCAAAGGTTTTTTGAAATCAACAAGGCATGTTTGTCAATTATTTGTCAATAAGGGTGTGCAGGGTGAATATGTGGTCTGTCGTACGATAATTTGGTAAAAAGCCAAATTGATATTTGCTCAGTACATTGTTTTTGCTGAGGAAATGTACGAGTCTGCTGTTAATGATAATGCAGAGGATTTTCCCAAGGTTGCTGTTGACGCATATCCGCTGGTAGATATTGTGGTCAAATGTGTCTCCACTTTTGTGGATTGGGGTGATCAGTCCTTGGTTCCAAATACTTTGGAAGATGCCAGAGATGAGGATGATGTTAGAGACTTTTAGTATAGCCAATTGGAATTTTTGGTCTGTATATTTTCTAATTTCATTTAGGATGCAATTAACCCCACAGGCCTTTTTGGGTTGGAGGGTTTGTATTTTGTCCTGTAGTTCATTCAATGTAATTGGAGGATCCAGTGGGTTCTGGTAGTCTTTAATAGTTGATTCTAAGATTTGTATTTGATCATATATATGTTTTTGCTGTTTGTTCTTTGTTAAAGAGCAAAAAAGATCAGAGAAGGGGTTTATCCATACATTTCCGTTTTGGATAGAAAACCATTCATGTTGTTGTTTGTTTAGAGTTTTCCAATTTTCCCAGAAGTGGTTAGATTCACGTCAGAAAGTGCTGTTCCTTCTTTTTACGTAGTGTATTTCATTATTGTTTTAGTGATTCACCATAGTGAAGGTGTAGACTCAGGTTTTCTGGGTCTCTATGATTTTAATTGTTTAGGTTTCTCAATTTCTTTCTTAGGTTTTTGCATTCTTCATCAAACCATTTGTCATTGTTGTTAATTTTCTTAGGTTTCCTGCCTAACTTTTTTTTGATAGGGAAGCTGAGAGGTGAAAAAAACAGTTTAGGTTTTCTACTGCCAAGTTTAAATCTTTACTATTACAGTGAAACATTTTATCCAGGAAATTGTCTTGAAGGGATTGAATTTGTTGTTGCTTAATAGTTTTTTGGTATATTTACACACTATTTTTCTTCCATCCATAGCATTTCTTAATATAATTCAGTTCCTTTGGCTTTGATGCCTCGTGATTGAGCTTAGCTCTGTTCAAGTAGACTGTGATTTTTCTTTGGTCTGATAGGTGTGTTAGTGAGCTGACTGTGAATGCTCTGAGAGAATCTGGGTTGAGGTCAGTGATAAAGTAGTCTACAGTACTACTGCCAAGAGATGAGTGTACCTACCATAGGATTTCCCTCGAAGCCTACCACTGTCTATGTACATAACCAACGGACGACAGACCTGCAAAAGTTGACCCATTTTTGTTTGTTATGTTGTTGTAGTTGTGTCTCGAGGGGCATGTGGGGCAGGGAATACTGTCACCTCCAGGTAGGTGTTTTTCCCCCTGTGTGCTGAGGGTGTCGGTTTCTTGTCAAATTCTGGCATTTAGGTTGCCACAGACAAGTACATGTCCCTGAGCCTTGAAATTGTTTATCTCCCACTCTATGATGGAGAAGTTGTCATGTTAATGTATGGGGATTCTATTGTAGGGATATACAGTTGAAGTTGGAAGTTTACATTCACTTAGGTTGGAGTCATTAAAACCAGTTTTTCAACCACTCCACAAATTTCTTGTAAACAAACTATAGTTTTGGCAAGTCGGTTAGGACATCTACTTTGTGCATGACACAAGTAATTTTTCCAACAATTGTTTACAGACAGATTATTTAACTTATAATTCACTGTATCACAATTCCAGTGGGTCAGAAGTTTACATACATTAAATTGACTGTGCCTTTAAACAGCTTGGAAAATTCCAGAAAATTATGTTATGGCTTTAGAAGCCTCTGATAGGCTAATTGACATCCTTTGAGTCAATTGGAGGTGTACCTGTGGATGTATGTCAAGGCCTACCTTCAAATGCAGTGCCTCTTTGCTTGACATAATGGGAAAATCAAAAGATATCAGCCAAGACCTCAGAAAAAAAATTGTAGACCTCCACAAGTCTGGTTCATCCTTGGGAGCAATTTACAAATGCCTGAGGGTACCACGTTCATCTGTACGAACAATAGTACGCAAGTATAAACACCATGGGATCATGCAGCCGTCATACCGCTCAGGAAGGAGACGCGTTCTGTCTCCTAGAGATGAACATACTTTGTTGAGAAAAGTGCAAATCAATCCCAAAACAACAGCAAAGGACCTTGTGAAGATGCTGGATGAAACAGATACAAAAGCATCTATATCCACAGTAAAACGAGTCCTATATCGACATAACCTTGAAGGTCGCTCAACAAGGAAGAAGCCACTGCTCAAAAACTGCCATTGAAAAACAGACTGCGGTTTGCAACTGCACATGGGGACAAAGATCGTATATTTTGGAGAAATGTCCTCTGGTCTGATGAAACAAAAATAGAACTGTTTGGCCATAATGACCATCGTTATGTTTGGAGGAAAAAGGAGGAGGCTTGCAAGACGAAGAACACCATCCCAACCGTGAAGCACGGGGGTGGCAGCATCATGTTGTGGGGGTGCTTTGCTGCTGGAGGGAATGGTGCACTTCACAAAATAGATGGCATCATGAGGGTGGGAAATTATGTGGATATATTGAAGCAACATCTCAAGACATCAGTCAGGAAGTTAAAGCTTGGTTGCAAATGGGTCTTCCAAATGGACAATGACCCCAAGCATACTTCCAAAGTTGTGACAAGATGGCTTAAGGACAACAGTGTCAAGATATTGGAGTGGCCATCACAAAGCCCTGACCTCAATCCTATAGAAAATGTGTGGGCAGAACTGAAAAAGCGTGTGCGAGCAAGGAGGCCTACGAACCTGACTCAGTTACACCAGCTCTGTCAGGAGGAATGGACCAAAATTCACCCAACTTATTGTGGGAAGCTTGTGGAAGGCTACCCAAAATGTTTGACCCAAGTTAAACAATTTAAAGGCAATGCTACCAAATACTATTTGAGTGTGTGTAAACTTCTGACCCACTGGGAATGTGATGAAAGAAATATAAGCTGAAATAAATCATTCTCTCCACTATTATTCTGACATTTCACATTCTTAAAATAAAGTGGTGATCCTAACTGACCTAAGGCAGAGAAATTTTACATCTGATACACACCTCTTAGGTCGCAGGAGGGGGCTTGGGCGGGTGTAATAATGGAGGTTGGGCCTGTTGCTCTGCTCACGGCCTGGGCATATGTCCTGCTGTCATGTTGAGGTCCTTGCCGCAGGGGCGGGGGGCATTGAGTTGGCAGAAGGGGCATAGGTCTGATATGGGGGGGGGCTATATAGGGTGTGGCCAGGGTTTGCTTAGGGTGGTCTTAGCTGGTTGGGGTATGGCTGGTGATGCTGTGGTCTGGGTGTAGGTCCTCATTGTGTCAGGTTCTCTCTCTTGATGTTGTAGTCTGGGTCTGAGGTTGGCTGTTCTGCTGGCTTGTCTGGGGGAGTGTCCTGCTCTCTGTCACACCTCAGCATTCTGACCTCCTCCTTCAGTGCCACGTGTGCCTCTTTAAGTTCTCTCACCTCCGTAGAGCAGCCAGCTCTCTCAGACAGCCGTCCATCTCCACCTTCTGCCCTCTGGGTCTTGTTGTGGGGTGTTGTTGTTCTGGTCTGTTTTATGGGTTTGTTCTGTCTGGATTGTGTGGACTCGCTCACTGAGCTCCACCATGTCTCTCTCCAGCTCTGTGAATTTTTCCCTTTGAATGAGGGAGGAGCAGTGCAGTTGTGGGACCTGGGTATGTTCAGTGCTGGGGGGGGTGACTATCCTCGTCTGCAGGACAGTTTGAAGAGGTGTGATCAGACTCTCTCAGGATGGGGGAGTCGTCACAGAGAGAGATCTTTTCCTGCTGTGTTCTCTCTTTGATCCTGTAAAAGTCCTTCTGGAACTGCATGAGGATGCCCTGCACCATTACTGTCCCAGACTTGTACATGTTGACAGAGGTTGTTTCAATTTCCTCACTGTCTAGTATTCTGAGTTTCCACCCTGGGCCAATACCCTCTCTCTTGACATAGGGGTAGTGTGCTCTTATAGCCCTGTGCCATGCCAGGGGATGGTCTGTGTGGAAAATTAAGTTACTTACATTCCCTTCTTTGTAACAGTCAGCAAATAATGTCTTCCTTGCAGTGTTATCTTTTATATCCATGGGGTACTGTATTGTAATGCCCTCTGGACAGGGATAAGCTATTTGGGCTTCAATAGCCTCTGCATTTGGGTGGGGGGGGCTGTGAAACTCTCCTGACATTGTTGGGCTCAAGAGTTTTCACACATCTGACTTCACACTTCAGTGCTTATTTAACCTTTATTTAACTAGGCAAGTAACAAGTAATTGAAGAGTACCCGGCTACTAGGAGCACCGCCTCTGGGTGGGCGTTTTCTTGTTTGCTTATGGCGGAATACAGCTCATTCAATGCTGTCTTATTGCCAGCCTCTGACTGTACTGCTATGTAAACAGCTAAGAAAAATACAGATGAAAACTCTCTCAGTAGGTAGTGTTATCTACAGCTTATCATGAGAAACTCTACCTCAGGCAAGCAATAGCTCGAGACTTCCTTAGATATCGTGCACCAGCTGTTGTTTACAAAAATACATAGTCCGCCTTCCCTTGTCGTACAAGACGCCGCTGTTCTATCCTGCCGGTACATTGTATAACCAGCCAGCTGTATGTTGATGTTGTTGTCATTCAGCCATGACTCCGTGAAGCATCATCCGCGTAACTCGTCGATTGTATTGTCCAAAGATTGCACGTTTGCTAGCAGAATGGAGGGAAGTGGGGGTTTATTCGATCGCCTGCGAATTCTCAGAAGGCAGCCGGACCTTCGGCCCCTCTTTCTCCGCCTCCTCTTCAAGCAGATCATGGGGATCGGGGCCTGTTCCCGAGGAAGCAGCGTATCCTTCGCGTCGGGCTCGTCAGAGTCGTGAAAGGAAAAAGAGGATTCTGCTAGTCCGTGGTGAGTAATCGCAGTCCTGATGTCTAGAAGTTGATTTCGGTCATAAGAGACGGTAGCAGCAACATTATGAACAAAATAAGTTTAAAAAATTGGTTACAAACAACACAAATAAGCAAACAAAAAAACACAATCGTCTGGGGGCACGTAAAACGTCTGCCATCTTCTCCGGCGCCATCTAATAGCTGTTTCAGGTCACTTTGACCAAAATCAAAGTTTTAGGTCTGGAATTCTGATTTGGATTGCAGGTTTTAATGTTGAGGTTAGTATCCTGTATAAGTCCTACATTTATCCAACTCTAATTATATATTTTTTACAGAACTCAGGAGCCCATGAGCGTTCTCTCTCTCTTTCTCCCCCTCTCCCTCCCTATCTCTCTCTTTCTCCCCCTCTCCCCCTCTCCCTCCCTCTCTCTCTTTCTCCCCCTCTCCCCCTCTCCCTCCCTCTCTCTCTTTCTCCCCCTCTCCCTCCCTCTCTCTATTTCTCCCCCTCTCCCCCTCTCCCTCCCTCACTGTCTCTCTCTCTCTCCCTCTCTCCTTCTCCCCCTTCCCCCTCTCACTGTCTCTCTCCCTCTCTCTCATGATAATTCTGTTGTCTTTGTTCTGTTGTGACAGTTTTCTGCTCAGTGACTGATGAATATAAGACATTGAAGCTGTAGATGAGATGTCACTCTGAGTGCTACAAATAAACCATTGTTGATTGATCAGTGGTAATGAAGGATTACACACACACACACACACATTGATGTGGCTAGCCATGCAAGTGATTGGAATGAAAGTCATATTAGGTCCCTAGGATACTACTCTGTCTGCAGACACACACACTTAAACACACACACTTAGACACACACAAACACACACACACTTAGACACACACACACACACAAATACAATAATATACAGTAGCCCCCCCCCCCCAGAGAATGTCTATTCCCTGCAGTATTCATGAAAAGCACACTGTAGTCAAGGTGATGATAAGTAAATAAAAAATCAGTAATAAGCAAGTTAATGGGAAACATTCAGGTCATGCACACACACACACACACACACACACACACACACACACACACACACACACACACACACACACACACACACACACACACACACACACACACACACACACACACACACACACACACACACACATACACATACACTTTAAACAAACAAACAATGAGTGTCAGTTGAAGGCTGAAGCTTTGGTCATGTTTGAGAGTGCTATTCTCTCATCTCTGACTGAGTCGGAGAAGAAGAGGAGACGAATGCCAACTGCTAACTTGGCGCCGGAAATCAATTACACTGACTCATCCATCCATCCCACACTGACTGAACGGCATTGGCTGACTGGATACCTGGGAGTCTACACATTCTAGAATGAAAAAGAAAAAGCGGTCTAGTTTACAAAACTGTAGGGCTTAACTTGGCCCATGGAAGGTGAAACATGTTGTTGTGGCTGGAGCTTTAACCACAGATATCTTTCCCACAAGTCGCCTCTTCTACCCGTTCGTTGGAGCTGGATGACTCAAACGAAAGTCTCTTGAAAAGGAAAGTCGAAAATGTGTTTTTCAGAATGTGCGTTCACAGGCGATCTAGGACTTTCTGTGTGTGTGTTTATCTGTGTGTGTGTGTGTGTGTGTGTGTGTGTGTGTGTGTGTGTGTGTGTGTGTGTGTGTGTGTGTGTGTGTGTGTGTGTGTGTGTGTGTGTGTGTGTGTTTATCTGTTGTGTGTGTGTGTGAGTGTGTGTGTGTGTGTGTGTGTGTGTGTGTGTGTGTGTGTGTGTGTGTGTGTGTGTGTGTGTGTGTGTGTGTGTGTGTGTGTGTGTGTGTGTGTGTGTTTATCTGTTGTGTGTGTGTGTGTGTGTGTTTATCTGTTGTGTGTGTGTGTGTGTGTGTGTGTGTGTGTGTGTGTGTGTGTGTGTGTGTGTGTGTGTGTGTGTGTGTGTGTGTGTGTGTGTGTGTGTGTGTGTGTGTGTGTGTGTGTGTGTGTGTGTGTGTGTGTTTCTACTTTCATCTGCCTAAGCCATTAGCAGGCAGAAGATCTTCTCCTGTATCTCTCTCTCATCTGGTGGTCTCTGGTGACAGCTCTTAGTCTGTCCCAGTGTCCTCACACTGCAGGGGCCGTGGAATGCACCCTCCTTAGGGGGACTTGTGGCTCGGAGGTGACACTCAGACAGACGTCATTGTGGGGACGTCAGCAACAGAGATGGAGAGAGAGGGAGAGAGAGAGATAGAAGTGGGGACATCATAGTGGGGATGTCAGGTAGTAATGCAGGTCCATTAACAACCAGAGACAGGCACAATCCCATAACATTCAGTCACACTGACATTGATTGATGGAGAAGTATCCACTTATATTTTCCTTCTTTCTGTTTCTCCCATGTAGCAGGCATTATAACAGACAGGCCTTGTAACAGACAAACCTTGTAACAGACAAACCTTGTAACAGACAGGCATTGTAACAGACAGGCATTGTAACAGACAGACCTTGTAACAGACAGAAATTGTAACAGACAGACATTGTAACAGACAGACATTGTAACAGACAGACATTGTAACAGACAGACGTTGTAATAGACAGGAATTGTAACAGACAGACCTTGTAACAGACCGACCTTGTAACAGACCGACCTTGTAACAGACTGACCTTGTAACAGACTGTGGTCCTGCTAAGCCCCCAGCCATTCAGACCAATAGAAAACACTCTCCTTTAGCCTCACAGATTATTTTAATTGCAGTTTGAAAAGAACTAAGCCATTTTTTGGTTATAAAGTCGACTTCAAACTCGCTTTCATTTTGTGTGTGTGTGTGTGTGTGTGTGTGTGTGTGTGTGTGTGTGTGTGTGTGTGTGTGTGTGTGTGTGTGTGTGTGTGTGTGTGTGTGTGTGTGTGTGTGTGTGTGTGTGTGTGTGTGTGTGTGTGTGTGTGCCCACTTATGTGTGTATCAAGGGGGTAACGATTTCCACACATTGCTCTGTGCAGAATCTTCAATCGTTTCTTGTTTTCCTCCTCTCTGTTTTGCCTTCCCATCTGAGACGGTGTTTTAGCCAACAAGGATCTGTGAAGAGACACTCAGGTAAAGACTTCTGTAGGACTAGATACTGGCACATAGAGGTTTAACCAGTCACAGATGCCTTGGGTACTATTTCTGCCACCTCTCATCCCTGCCCCCCCCCCCCCCCCCCCCCTCTGCTCTCATAACTAAGGCCGTTTTCACATATCAATTCAGAACCCTGGTGTGAATCCCTCAGCGGTTGCTGAGAGTTACCAACAATATGATTGATTGGATTTCACAAGAACTGAAAATAACCATTTCAGAGTGTGCTGCTTGTACAAAACAAAACAACAACAAAAATTATCCCCAGTTTTTCATACAGGTAAACAATTATTACCAGACCCGCTCTACCACGTCAAGTTACATGGTCATACATTTCAACCCACTATCACAACAAGCAATCTGGCTTTGTAATGTACAACATGGATTGTGAGTGTGTGTACTGCTGAGTGAGATAGTTACCTTGTTTTCCATAAATCCTGGTTGGAGTACTCTGGATATCCTGCTTATTCCCTCCTGATTCAGGAAATCCTCCAACTGGGATTTGGGGGAAACCAGAGAATTTGTTGAAAGTTACTGGAATTTTGCAACCCTAGATTTGACAGTCCTGTCCTGTGCTGTAGAATTGAGAAACAACAGGCCGTACAGCTCGTCTCTCGGTCAGTTGAACATCTCTCCTGTGCTGTAGAATTGAGAAACAACAGGCCGTACAGCTCGTCTCTCAGTCAGTTGAACGTCTCTCCTGTGCTGTAGAGTTGAGAAACAACAGGCCGTACAGCTCGTCTCTCGGTCAGTTGAACGTCTCTCCTGTGCTGTAGAGTGGTGAAACAACAGGCCGTACAGCTCGTCTCTCGGTCAGTTGAACATCTCTCCTGTGCTGTAGAATTGAGAAACAACAGGCCGTACAGCTCGTCTCTCGGTCAGTTGAACATCTCTCCTGTGCTGTAGAATTGAGAAACAACAGGCCGTACAGCTCGTCTCTCGGTCAGTTGAACATCTCTCCTGTGCTGTAGAGTGGTGAAACAACAGGCCGTACAGCTCGTCTCTCGGTCAGTTGAACATCTCTCCTGTGCTGTAGAGTTGAGAAACAACAGGCCGTACAGCTCGTCTCTCGGTCAGTTGAACGTCTCTCCTGTGCTGTAGAGTGGTGAAACAACAGGCCGTACAGCTCGTCTCTCGGTCAGTTGAACATCTCTCCTGTGCTGTAGAGTGGTGAAACAACAGGCCGTACAGCTCGTCTCTCGGTCAGTTGAACGTCTCTCCTGTGCTGTAGAGTGGTGAAACAACAGGCCGTACAGCTCGTCTCTCGGTCAGTTGAACGTCTCTCCTGTGCTGTAGAGTGGTGAAACAACAGGCCGTACAGCTCGTCTCTCGGTCAGTTGAACGTCTCTCCTGTGCTGTAGAGTGGTGAAACAACAGGCCGTACAGCTCGTCTCTCGGTCAGTTGAACGTCTCTCCTGTGCTGTAGAGTGGTGAAACAACAGGCCGTACAGCTCGTCTCTCGGTCAGTTGAACATCTCTCCTGTGCTGTAGAGTGGTGAAACAACAGGCCATACAGCTCGTCTCTCAGTCAGTTGAACGTCTCTCCTGTGCTGTAGAGTGGTGAAACAACAGGCCGTACAGCTCGTCTCTCGGTCAGTTGAACGTCTCTCCTGTGCTGTAGAGTGGTGAAACAACAGGCCGTACAGCTCGTCTCTCAGTCAGTTGAACGTCTCTCCTGTGCTGTAGAGTTGAGAAACAACAGGCCATACAGCTCGTCTCTCGGTCAGTTGAACGTCTCTCCTGTGCTGTAGAGTGGTGAAACAACAGGCCGTACAGCTCGTCTCTCGGTCAGTTGAACGTCTCTCCTGTGCTGTAGAGTGGTGAAACAACAGGCCGTACAGCTCGTCTCTCGGTCAGTTGAACGTCTCTCCTGTGCTGTAGAGTTGAGAAACAACAGGCCATACAGTCCGTCTCCCGGTCAGTAGAACGTCTCTCGCCTCAGGACAACTTTACCAGACCAGGACCATTACAACACAGCTTTACCAGACCCGGCTCGCCTCAGGACAGCTTTACCAGACCCAGCTCGCCTCAGGACAGCTTTACCAGACCCAGCTCGCCTCAGGACAGCTTTACCAGACCAGGCTCGCCTCAGGACAGCTTTACCAGACCAGGCTCGCCTCAGGACAGCTTTACCAGACCCGGCTCGCCTCAGGACAGCTTTACCAGGCCAGGCTCGCCTCAGGACAGCTTTACCAGACCAGGCTCGCCTCAGGACAGCTTTACCAGACCCGGCTCGCCTCAGGACAGCTTTACCAGACCCGGCTCGCCTCAGGACAGCTTTACCAGACCAGGCTCGCCTCAGGACAGCTTTACCAGACCCGGCTCGCCTCAGGACAGCTTTACTAGACCAGGACCATCACAACACAGCTCTACCAGACCAGGCCCACCTCAACTCAGCCAAGCTCTACACAGTGCAGAACACTACCCTAGGGTCTGGTAAAACACTGTCCAACAGGGTAGTGAACCACATGATGCAGTCCACACCATGTATCATTTACATCATCAGCCTACATATGCTGAGGTAACCTCGGGTAAAACACACCTAAAACTCTCAGAGATGTGTCAGCTACTGTATCTAATAGTACTGGACTAGACAGACCCTTTAATTCACACATACAGTAACACAAAACACACAAGCACACACAAACACACACACAGACATACAAACATACACACATACACAAACTTTCAAAAGAAACACACACAGTAACACATAACACACAAACACACACACACACACAAACTTTCAAAATAAACACATACAATGCAATCAGAAAGTATTCAGACTCCTTAACTTTTCCATATACGTTACAGCCTTATTCTAAAATGTATTAAATTGTTTTTTCCCCCTCATCAATCTACACACACAGTACCCCATAACTGCAAAACAAAAACCATTTTAAAGAAACATAGTGTTGTGGAGACATAGATACTCAGTATCCCTCAGGCGATAGAGAAAGTTTACTACCATCAATCAAACATAAAAATGTTAAAGCGGGGCAGGGACTACTAAATCATATCTCATAAAGGTGGAATCATAATTTGGCATAAACAGGACTTACTGTAGCACTGAATGAAATGAGAAACCACATTTGGCTAAAACTTAACAAAAAAGGTACAATCTGTTGTGACAATGATGTATACATATGTTCAGTTTATGACCCTCCTTCAGATTCATCATCATTATGATGATCCGTTTTTTTGACAATCTCCATTCAGAGATGATTAAATTTCAGGCAGAGGGTAAAGTGCTTGTGGAGATTCTGAGCCTGACTACACTGATGCGGGAGTCCTTGTACACTGTACAAGGAAGGATGTGCACATATTTAGACACTGCTCCTTGTACAGTAGCCCTCTTGTAAATAATAGAAACAGTCCATGTTGATCCGAATGTGCAAACTGTTCCAAAAGATCCGCACGAAAGATGGATCCTTTTAAATATGCTAGTGGACGATAAAAACATTTGGCTCATTAATCTACAGTATATGGTCCAAATAATGATGATCCACACTGGCACACCCTGATCAGATTCACTTGTCCTCGTTATTGTCTCCACCCCCTCCAGGTGTCGCTTGTTTTCCCCAGTGTATTTATCCCTGTGTTTCCTGTCTCTCTGTGCCAGTTCGTCTCGTATGTTCCAAGTCAACCAGTGTGTTTTTCCTGTGCTCCTGCCTTTTCTATTCTCTTTTACTAGTCCTCCCGGTTTTGACCCTTGCCTGTTTTCTGGACTTTACCCGCCTGCCTGACCATTCTGCCTGCCCTAACCTCGAGTCTGCCTGCCACACTGTACCTCCTGGACTCTGATCTGGTGTTGACCTTTTGCCTGTCCACGACCATTCTCTTGCCTACCCCTTTTGGGATTATTAATAAATATCAAAGACTCAAGCCATCTGCCTCCAGTGTCTGCATCTGGGTCTCGCCTTGTGACCTCATACACACTCTTCAAAAAATATACATAACAATCTATTGAGCTCACAAGCAAAAAACAATCCTAATATTATGGTGGGAGATTTTAACACAGTTTTAAGTACTTCACAAACTATCAAGGTGATGCACTGAATGAGATCACAAATATCATGGACACGTTAGACCTAGTGTTTATAGACGGAGGCTTAAAACCCCTGACCTAGTGAGATAGACATGGAGGAGGCTTAAAAAACCCTGACCTAGTGAGATATACATGGAGGAGGCTTAAATACCCTGACCTAGTGAGATAGACATGGAGGAGGCTTAAAAACCCCTGACCTAGTGAGATAGACATGGAGGAGGCTTAAAAACCCCTGACCTAGTGAGATATACATGGAGGAGGCTTAAAAACCCCTGACCTAGTGAGATAGACATGGAGGAGGCTTAAAAACCCCTGACCTAGTGAGATATACATGGAGGAGGCTTAAATACCCCTGACCTAGTGAGATATACATGGAGGAGGCTTAAAAACCCCTGACCTAGTGAGATAGACATGGAGGAGGCTTAAAAACCCCTGACTTAGTGAGATAGACATGGAGGAGGCTTAAATACCCCTGACCTAGTGAGATATACATGGAGGAGGCTTAAAAACCCCTGACCTAGTGAGATAGACATGGAGGAGGCTTAAAAACCCCTGACCTAGTGAGATAGACATGGAGGAGGCTTAAAAACCCCTGACCTAGTGAGATATACATGGAGGAGGCTTAAAAAACCCTGACCTAGTGAGATATACATGGAGGAGGCTTAAAAACCCCTGACCTAGTGAGATAGACATGGAGGAGGCTTAAAAACCCCTGACCTAGTGAGATAGACATGGAGGAGGCTTAAAAACCCCTGACTTAGTGAGATAGACATGGAGGAGGCTTAAATACCCCTGACCTAGTGAGATATACATGGAGGAGGCTTAAAAACCCCTGACCTAGTGAGATAGACATGGAGGAGGCTTAAAAACCCCTGACCTAGTGAGATAGACATGGAGGAGGCTTAAAAAACCCTGACCTAGTGAGATATACATGGAGGAGGCTTAAAAACCCCTGACCTAGTGAGATAGACATGGAGGAGGCTTAAAAACCCCTGACCTAGTGAGATATACATGGAGGAGGCTTAAATACCCCTGACCTAGTGAGATATACATGGAGGAGGCTTAAAAACCCCTGACCTAGTGAGATAGACATGGAGGAGGCTTAAAAACCCCTGACTTAGTGAGATAGACATGGAGGAGGCTTAAATACCCCTGACCTAGTGAGATATACATGGAGGAGGCTTAAAAACCCCTGACCTAGTGAGATAGACATGGAGGAGGCTTAAAAACCCCTGACCTAGTGAGATAGACATGGAGGAGGCTTAAAAACCCCTGACCTAGTGAGATATACATGGAGGAGGCTTAAAAAACCCTGACCTAGTGAGATAGACATGGAGGAGGCTTAAATACCCCTGACCTAGTGAGATATACATGGAGGAGGCTTAAAAAAAAACTGACCTAGTGAGATATACATGGAGGAGGCTTAAATACCCCTGACCTAGTGAGATAGACATGGAGGAGGCTTAAATACCCCTGACCTAGTGAGATATTCATGGAGGAGGCTTAAAACCCCCTGACCTAGTGAGATAGACATGGAGGAGGCTTAAATACCCCTGACCTAGTGAGATATACATGGAGGAGGCTTAAAAACCCCTGACCTAGTGAGATAGACATGGAGGAGGCTTAAAAACCCCTGACCTAGTGAGATAGACATGGAGGAGGCTTAAAAACCCCTGACCTAGTGAGATATACATGGAGGAGGCTTAAAAAACCCTGACCTAGTGAGATAGACATGGAGGAGGCTTAAATACCCCTGACCTAGTGAGATATACATGGAGGAGGCTTAAAAAAAAACTGACCTAGTGAGATATACATGGAGGAGGCTTAAATACCCCTGACCTAGTGAGATAGACATGGAGGAGGCTTAAATACCCCTGACCTAGTGAGATATTCATGGAGGAGGCTTAAAACCCCCTGACCTAGTGAGATAGACATGGAGGAGGCTTAAATACCCCTGACCTAGTGAGATATACATGGAGGAGGCTTAAAAACCCCTGACCTAGTGAGATAGACATGGAGGAGGCTTAAAAACCCCTGACCTAGTGAGATAGACATGGAGGAGGCTTAAAAACCCCTGACCTAGTGAGATAGACATGGAGGAGGCTTAAATACCCCTGACCTAGTGAGATATTCATGGAGGAGGCTTAAAACCCCCTGACCTAGTGAGATAGACATGGAGGAGGCTTAAATACCCCTGACCTAGTGAGATAGACATGGAGGAGGCTTAAAAACCCCTGACCTAGTGAGATAGACATGGAGGAGGCTTAAATACCCCTGACCTAGTGAGATAGACATGGAGGAGGCTTAAATACCCCTGACCTAGTGAGATATACATGGAGGAGGCTTAAATACCCCTGACCTAGTGAGATAGACATGGAGGAGGCTTAAAAACCCCTGACCTAGTGAGATAGACATGGAGGAGGCTTAAATACCCCTGACCTAGTGAGATATACATGGAGGCTTAAAAACCATGCCGTCCTTAAGAGGGGTGCGTCACTTGAGTGGGTTGAGTCACTGACGTGGTCTTCCTGTCTGGGTTGGCGCCCCACCTTGGGGTTGTGCCGTGGCGGAGATCTTTGTGGGCTATACTCGGCCTTGTCTCAGGATGGTAAGTTGGTGGTTGAAGATATCCCTCTAGTGGTATGGGGGCTGTGCTTTGGCAAAGTGGGTGGGGTTATATCCTGCCTGTTTGGCCCTGTCCGGGGGTATCGTCGGATGGGTCCACAGTGTCTCCTGACCCCTCCTGTCTCAGCCTCCAGTACAGCCAGAAGAGGACTACTTACTTGTGTCCTTGCTGGCACTAAAAAGTTGAAAAAGTATTAACAGAAGACATAATGAGATCGGACTATCATCTAATTGGCATCAACATAACTCTGACCAAATTTCCACGTGGGCAGGGATATTGGAAATGTAATAAAAGCCTACTGGTTGACAAATAATTTGGAAATGACTTTTTCCTGCGTAACACAGGTACTGGGATATTGTTTGATTGCTCATTGGAGGTCGCTCCTTGAAAACGACAGCTCTAGCCTTCAGCTCAGTGCGGATGTTGCCTGTAATCCATGGCTTCTGGTTGAGATTTGTACGTACGGCAACTGTGGGGGACTACGTCGTCAATGTACTCCACCTGTCTTCTCCCTACATCACTCCACCTGTCTGCTCCCTACATCACTCCACCTGTCTTCTCCCTACATCTCTCCACCTGTCTGCTCCCTACATCACTCCACCTGTCTTCTCCCTACATCACTCCACCTGTCTTCTCCCTACATCACTCCACCTGTCTGCTCCCTACATCACTCCACCTTTCTTCTCCCTACATCACTCCACCTGTCTTCTCCCTACATCACTCCACCTGTCTGCTCCCTACATCACTCCACCTTTCTTCTCCCTACATCACTCCACCTGTCATCTCCCTACATCACTCCACCTGTCTTCTCCCTACATCACTCCAC
Source organism: Salvelinus namaycush (assembly GCF_016432855.1). Taxonomy (NCBI): domain Eukaryota; kingdom Metazoa; phylum Chordata; class Actinopteri; order Salmoniformes; family Salmonidae; genus Salvelinus; species Salvelinus namaycush. The sequence goes on along the minus strand of NC_052340.1, from coordinate 35,212,484 downwards.
CTGTCTGCTCCCTACATCACTCCACCTGTCTTCTCCCTACATCACTCCACCTGTCTTCTCCCTACATCACTCCACCTGTCTGCTCCCTACATCACTCCACCTGTCTTCTCCCTACATCACTCCACCTGTCTGCTCCCTACATCACTCCACCTGTCTTCTCCCTACATCACTCCACCTTTCTTCTCCCTACATCACTCCACCTGTCTTCTCCCTACATCACTCCACCTGTCTGCTCCCTACATCACTCCACCTGTCTGCTCCCTACATCACTCCACCTGTCTTCTCCCTACATCACTCCACCTGTCTGCTCCCTACATCACTCCACCTGTCTTCTCCCTACATCACTCCACCTTTCTTCTCCCTACATCACTCCACCTGTCTTCTCCCTACATCACTCCACCTGTCTTCTCCCTACATCACTCCACCTGTCTGCTCCCTACATCACTCCACCTGTCTTCTCCCTACATCACTCCACCTGTCTTCTCCCTACATCACTCCACCTGTCTTCTCCCTACATCACTCCACTGCTCTGATTCAAATTTCGGTTGAATAAATTCAGTTGTACAGGGGTAGAGATCATTGAGGTCATAGAAACTTGTCTTCACATCTCTGTCTCTGTCTCTCTCTCTCTCTCTCTCTCTCTCTCTCTCTCTCTCTCTGTCTCTGTCTCTGTCTCTGTCTCTCTCTCTCTCTCAATTCAATTCAATTCAATTCAATTGACTTTATTGACATGGCAAGTTCGTTATTACTTACATTGTCAAAGTATACATATCGAAAATCAAAATCAAATATATATGTATATATATACAAAATATATATATATTTATATATAAATAAATGGTGGGACCAACAGCAATAATAACAGTAGTAGTGGACATGGGATTACCATTAACAACAACTACAACAACAATATTAATCAGAACAACAATAAATTAAAGCAACAGTAGTAGACCAGTGTCAATATGACTTGAGAAGACATATGACCTGGTATGAAAGACCTCTCTCTCTCTCATGAAGACAAAACAATACGTTGTATCATGACCATCTTCCACTATTCTATTCTACTTACATCCACCCATCCCGCTCCCTATCTCTCTCACTCTTTCTCTCTCCCTCCCGCTCCCTATCTCTCTCTCTCCCGCTCCCTTTCTCTCTCTCTCCCGCTCCCTTTCTCTCTCTCTCCCGCTGCCTATCTCTCTCTCTCCCACTCCCTATCTCTCTCTCTCCCGCTCCCTATCTCTCTCTCTCCCGCTCCCTTTCTCTCTCTCTCCCGCTGCCTATCTCTCTCTCTCCCACTCCCTATCTCTCTCTCTCCCGCTCCCTTTCTCTCTCTCTCCCGCTCCCTTTCTCTCTCTCTCCCGCTCCCTTTCTCTCTCTCTCCCGCTCCCTATCTCTCTCTCTCCCGCTCCCTTTCTCTCTCTCTCCCGCTCCCTATCTCTCTCTCTCCCGCTCCCTTTCTCTCTCTCTCCCGCTCCCTTTCTCTCTCTCTCCCGCTCCCTATCTCTCTCTCTCTCCCGCTCCCTATCTCTCTCTCTCTCCCGCTCCCTATCTCTCTCTCTCCCGCTCCCTATCTCTCTCTCTCTCCCGCTCCTTTTCTCTCTCTCCCGCTCCCTATCTCTCTCTCTCCCGCTCCCTTTCTCTCTCTCTCTCCCGCTCCCTTTCTCTCTCTCTCCCGCTCCCTTTCTCTCTCTCTCCCATCTCTCTCTCTCCCGCTCCCTTTCTCTCTCTCTCCCGCTCCCTTTCTCTCTCTCTCCCGCTCCCTTTCTCTCTCTCTCCGCTCCCTTTCTCTCTCTCTCCCGCTCCCTATCTCTCTCTCTCCCGCTCCCTATCTCTCTCTCTCCCGCTCCCTTTCTCTCTCTCCCGCTCCCTATCTCTCTCTCTCCCGCTCCCTATCTCTCTCTCTCCCGCTCCCTTTCTCTCTCTCTCCCGCTCCCTTTCTCTCTCTCTCCCGCTCCCTATCTCTCTCTCTCTCCCGCTCCCTATCTCTCTCTCTCTCCCGCTCCCTTTCTCTCTCTCTCCCGCTCCCTATCTCTCTCTCTCTCCCGCTCCCTATCTCTCTCTCTCCCGCTCCCTTTCTCTCTCTCTCCCGCTCCCTATCTCTCTCTCTCCCGCTCCCTTTCTCTCTCTCTCCCGCTCCCTTTCTCTCTCTCTCCCGCTCCCTATCTCTCTCTCTCTCCCGCTCCCTATCTCTCTCTCTCCCGCTCCCTTTCTCTCTCTCTCCCGCTCCCTATCTCTCTCTCTCCCGCTCCCTTTCTCTCTCTCTCCCGCTCCCTTTCTCTCTCTCTCCCGCTCCCTATCTCTCTCTCTCTCCCGCTCCCTATCTCTCTCTCTCTCCCGCTCCCTATCTCTCTCTCTCCCGCTCCATTTCTCTCTCTCTCCCGCTCCCTATCTCTCTCTCTCCCGCTCCCTTTCTCTCTCTCTCCCGCTCCCTATCTCTCTCTCTCCCGCTCCCTATCTCTCTCTCTCCCGCTCCCTATCTCTCTCTCTCCCGCTCCCTATCTCTCTCTCTCTCCCGCTCCCTTTCTCTCTCTCTCCCGCTCCCTATATCTCTCTCTTCCGCTCCCTATCTCTCTCTCTCTCCCGCTCCCTATCTCTCTCTCTCTCCCGCTCCCTATCTCTCTCTCTCTCTTTCTCTTTCTCTCTCTCTCCCGCTCCCTTTCTCTCTCTCTCCCGCTCCCTTTCTCTCTCTCTCCCGCTCCCTATCTCTCTCTCTCCCGCTCCCTATCTCTCTCTCTCTCCCGCTCCCTATCTCTCTCTCTTTCTCTCTCTCTCCCGCTCCCTATCTCTCTCTCTCCCGCTCCCTATCTCTCTCTCTCTCCCGCTCCCTATCTCTCTCTCTCTCTCCCGCTCCCTATCTCTCTCTCTTTCTCTCTCTCTCCCGCTCCCTTTCTCTCTCTCTCCCGCTCCCTTTCTCTCTCTCTCCCGCTGCCTATCGGCCAGTGTGTGGGGTGTGTTGTTCAGGGTCGTTCCTCAAGAGGTTTTGGCTGTGGTCGCTGGTGAGGACCGGGGACAGAGATGGTCACAGAGGCTCAGCAGCAGCACTTATGGTATTAGACAAGAACGAGTGTATGACTTCATAATCTCGCTATCATGTTGATGGAGATAACTGCCTTTCTCTCTGTCTCTCACACAAGCACACAAGACTCCAGTTAATTTCTGCTGAGACACACACACAAGCACACAAGACTCCAGTTCATTTCTGCTGAGACACACACACAAGCACACAAGACTCCAGTTCATTTCTGCTGAGACACACACACACAGGAAAGTTCAGACAGACATTTACTTTGTGGCTGAATAAAGAACAATCACAACAAGTTTAAAACACACCAACATTACAGATCAACAGATTCTCTCTTTCATCCTTTCCTCTGTCTTACTCTCTCTGTCACTCTCTCCTCTCTTTTACATCTCAAATGATCTCCACCTTTTTAAATCTGTCTCTCAAGATCAAACCACAAACCTCAAAATGAGAGAGGGAGAGTTAGGCCTATCGATGCCTAAACCACTCAATATAGGCTGTCAGTCAAAACACACTGATTCACAGGAACATCCTAAAAGCGCAGGAAAAAAATAAACTTAAAAAAAAAAGATGCAACGAAATAAAGTATCCTATGGCGTGACCCCACTCTCCAAGGGTGTGACCCCACTCTCCAAGGGTGTGACCCCACTCTCCAAGGGTGTGACCCCACTCTCCAAGGGTGTGACCCCACTCTCCAAGGGCGTGACCCCACTCTCCAAGGGCGTGACCCCACTCTCCAAGGGCGTGACCCCACTCTCCAAGGGCGTGACCCCACTCTCCAAGGGCGTGACCCCACTCTCCAAGGGCGTGACCCCACTCTCCAAGGGCGTGACCCCACTCTCCAAGGGCGTGACCCCACTCTCCAAGGGCGTGACCCCACTCTCCAAGGGCGTGACCCCACTCTCCAAGGGCGTGACCCCACTCTCCAAGGTTGTGACCCCACTCTCCAAGGGTGTGACCCTACTCTCCAAGGGCGTGACCCCACTCTCCAAGGGCGTGACCCCACTCTCCAAGGGCGTGACCCCACTCTCCAAGGGCGTGACCCCACTCTCCAAGGGCGTGACCCCACTCTCCAAGGGCGTGACCCCACTCTCCAAGGGTGTCTCAGGGGAAGTGGGATATGCAACAACAACAACAACAACAAAATATTTCCACTTCACCACACAGTGTACAGGTTACACACTTGAGCATGTGTGAAACAGGACAAATATAAGCACCCCCTGTTTGATCTTGACCTAACAGTTTCCATGTTTTAATCGAAAGATAACCTCTCTGGGATCGTTCGGGACGCTAGCCAGTGAAATTGCAGGGCGCCAAATTCAAACAACAGAAATCTCATAATTAAAATTCCTCAAACATACAAGTATTATACACCATTTTAAAGATAAACGTCTTGTTAATCCAGCCACAGTGTCTGATTTCAAAAAGGCTTTATGGCGAAAGCACACCATGTGATTATGTTAGGTCAGCGCCTAGCCACAGAAAACCATACAGCCATTTTCCAAAGAAGGAGAGGTGTCACAAAAGACAGAAATATCGTTAAAATTAATCACTAACCTTTGATGATCTTCATCGGATGGCACTCCCGGGACTCCATGTTAGACAATAAATGTTTGTTTTGTGCAATAAAGTTCATCTTTATGTCCAAATACCTCCTTTTTGTTCCCTCGTTTAGTCCAGTAATCCAAATCCACAAAGCACGCTCACAAAGTCCAGATAAAAAGTCAAAAAAGTCCCATTATAGTTCGTAGAAACATGTCAAACGATGTATATAATCAATCTTTAGGATGTTTTTATCATACATCTTCAATAATATTCCAACTGGACAATTCCTGTCATTAGAAAGAAATGGCCGCGCGCGATAAACAACTCAAGGCTTTCAGCCTGACCACTGGTTTAAACAGCTCTTATTCGCTCCCCTTTCACAGTAGAAGCCTGAAACAACTTTCGAAAGACTGTTGACATCTAGTGGAAGCCTTAGGAAGTGCAATCTGACCCCATAGACACAGTATATTGGATAGGCAATCACTTAAAAAAACTACAAACCTCAGATTTCCCACTTCCTGTTTGGATTTTTCTCAGGTTTTTGCCTGCCATATGAGTTATGTTATACTCACAGACATTATTAACTGTTTTGGAAACTTTAGAGTGTTGTCTATCCAAATCTACTAACGTTATGCATATTCTAGCTTCTGGGCCTGAGTAGCAGGCACTTTACTGTGGGCACCTTATTCATCCAAGCTACTCAATACTGCCCCCCTAGCCCAAAGAAGATAAAGAGAATTAGAGAGAGAGAGAGAGAGAGAGGTGGAGAGAGAGAGACAGAGAGAGAGAGAGAGAGAGAAAGAGAGAGAGAGAGAGAGAGACAATATGTTTCTCAGGAAATGATCTTTGTTGCACTTAAGTCAGCCTGACATTGACCCCCCAAGGCCAGAGGTCACATGCACACAGATACACACATAGTGAGAAACACACATGCACGCACGCACGCAAGCACGCACGCACGCACGCACACACACACACACACACACACACACACACACACACACACACAGTACATGATAAAGGTGTGAAATAAATAAGGCGAGAGAGAAACAGTGAAAGATACTACTGAACATTTGAAACCAGACTCCACACAGGCAGAAGATATTTCTTGGAATTACAAATCCATAGATTTTACATAGCATAACATAACAGTAGCTGGAGCTCTGTGTGGGGAGTACAGTAGCTGGAGCTCTGTGTGGGGGAGGACAGTAGCTGGAGCTCTGTGTGGGGGAGGGCAGTAGCTGGAGCTCTGTGTGGGGGAGGGCAGTAGCTGGAGCTCTGTGTGGGGAAGGACAGTAGCTGGAGCTCTGTGTGGGGGAGGGAAGTAGCTGGAGCTCTGTGTGGGGAGGACAGTAGCTGGAGCTCTGTGTGGGGGAGGACAGTAGCTGGAGCTCTGTGTGAGGGAGGACAGTAGCTGGAGCTCTGTGTGGGGGAGGACAGTAGCTGGATCTCTGTGTGGGGGAGGACAGTAGCTGGATCTCTGTGTGGGGGAGGACAGTAGCTGGAGCTCTGTGTGGGGGAGGACAGTAGCTGGAACTCTGTGTGGGGGAGCACAGTAGCTGGAGCTCTGTGTGGCTCTGTGTGGGGGAGGACAGTAGCTGGAGCACTGTGTGGGGGAGGACAGTAGCTGGAGCTCTGTGTGGGGTCGGACAGTAGCTGGAGCTCTGTGTGAGGGAGGACAGTAGCTGGAGCTCTGTGTGGGGGAGGACAGTAGCTGGAGCTCTGTGTGAGGGAGGACAGTAGCTGGAGCGCTGTGTGAGGGAGGACAGTAGCTGGAGCTCTGTGTGGGGGAGGACAGTAGCTGGAGCTCTGTGTGGGGGAGGACAGTAGTTGGAGCTCTGTGTGGGGGAGGACAGTAGCTGGAGCTCTGTGTGGGGGAGGACAGTAGTTGGAGCTCTGTGTGGGGAGGACAGTAGTTGGAGCTCTGTGTGGGGGAGGACAGTAGCTGGAGCTCTGTGTGGGGGAGGACAGTAGCTGGAGCACTGTGTGGGGGAGGACAGTAGCTGTAGCACTGTGTGGGGGAGGACAGTAGCTGGAGCTCTGTGTGGGGGAGGACAGTAGCTGGAGCACTGTGTGGGGGAGGACAGTAGCTGGATCTCTGTGTGGGGGGGGTACAGTAGCTGGAGCTCTGTGTGGGGTGGGGGAGGACAGTAGCTGGAGCTCTGTGTGAGGGAGGACAGTAGCTGGAGCTCTGTGTGGGGGAGGACAGTAGCTGGAGCTCTGTGTGGGGGAGGACAGTAGCTGGAGCTCTGTGTGGGGGAGGACAGTAGCTGGAGCTCTGTGTGAGGGAGGACAGTAGCTGGAGCTCTGTGTGAGGGAGTACAGTAGCTGGATCTCTGTTTGGGGGGGGGGGGGGGGGGACAGTAGCTGGAGCTCTGTGTGGGGGGGAGGACAGTAGCTGGAGCTCTGTGTGGGGGAGGACAGTAGCTGGAGCTCTGTGTGGGGGACGACAGTAGCTGGAGCTCTGTGTGGGGGAGGACAGTAGCTGGATCTCTGTGTGGGGGAGGACAGTAGCTGGAGCTCTGTGTGGGGGAGGACAGTAGCTGGAGCACTGTGTGGCTCTGTGTGGGGGAGGACAGTAGCTGGAGCTCTGTGTGGGGGAGGGCAGTAGCTGGAGCTCTGTGTGGGGGAGGACAGTAGCTGGAGCTCTGTGTGAGGGAGGACAGTAGCTGGAGCTCTGTGTGGGGGAGGACAGTAGCTGGAGCTCTGTGTGGGGGAGGACAGTAGCTGGAGCTCTGTGTGGGGGAGGACAGTAGCTGGAGCTCTGTGTGGGGGAGGACAGTAGCTGGAGCTCGGTGTGAGGGAGGACAGTAGCTGGAGCTCTGTGTGGGGGAGGACAGTAGCTGGAGCTCTGTGTGAGGGAGGACAGTAGCTGGAGCTCTGTGTGGGGGAGGACAGTAGCTGGAGCTCTGTGTGGGGGAGGACAGTAGCTGGAGCTCTGTGTGTTGGAGGACAGTAGCTGGATCTCTGTGTGGGGGAGGACAGTAGCTGGAGCTCTGTGTGGGGGAGGACAGTAGCTGGAGCTCTGTGTGGGGGAGGACAGTAGCTGGATCTCTGTGTGGGGGAGGACAGTAGCTGGAGCTCTGTGTGGGGGAGGACAGTAGCTGGAGCTCTGTGTGGCTCTGTGTGGGGGAGGACAGTAGCTGGAGCTCTGTGTGGGGGAGGGCAGTAGCTGGAGCTCTGTGTGGGGGAGGACAGTAGCTGGAGCTCTGTGTGGGGGAGGACAGTAGCTGGAGCTCTGTGTGGGGGAGGACAGTAGCTGGAGCTCTGTGGGGGAGGACAGTAGCTGGAGCTCTGTGTGGGGGAGGACAGTAGCTGGAGCTCTGTGTGAGGGAGGACAGTAGCTGGATCTCTGTGTGGGGGAGGACAGTAGCTGGATCTCTGTGTGGGGGAGGACAGTAGCTGGAGCTCTGTGTGGGGGAGGACAGTAGCTGGAGCTCTGTGTGGGGGAGGACAGTAGCTGGAGCTCTGTGTGGGGGAGGACAGTAGCTGGAGCTCTGTGTGGGGGAGGACAGTAGCTGGAGCTCTGTGTGGGGGAGGACAGTAGTTGGAGCTCTGTGTGGGGGAGGACAGTAGCTGGAGCTCTGTGTGGGGGAGGACAGTAGCTGGATCTCTGTGTGGGGGAGGACAGTAGCTGGAGCTCTGTGTGGGGGAGAACAGTAGCTGGAGCTCTGTGTGGGGGAGGACAGTAGCTGGAGCTCTGTGTGGGGGAGGACAGTAGCTGGAGAACTGTGTGGGGGAGGACAGTAGCTGGAGCACTGTGTGGGGGAGAACAGTAGCTGGAGCTCTGTGTGGGGGAGGACAGTAGCTGGAGCTCTGTGTGGGGGAGGACAGTAGCTGGAGCTCTGTGTGGGGGAGGACAGTAGCTGGAGCTCTGTGTGAGGGAGGACAGTAGCTGGAGCACTGTGTGGGGGAGGACAGTAGCTGGATCTCTGTGTGGGGGGGGGGGGGGGGGGGACAGTAGCTGGATCTCTGTGTGGGGGAGGACAGTAGCTGGAGCTCTGTGTGGGGGAGAACAGTAGCTGGAGCTCTGTGTGGGGGAGGACAGTAGCTGGAGCTCTGTGTGGGGGAGGACAGTAGCTGGAGAACTGTGTGGGGGAGGACAGTAGCTGGAGCACTGTGTGGGGGAGAACAGTAGCTGGAGCTCTGTATGGGGGAGGACAGTAGCTGGAGCTCTGTGTGGGGGAGGACAGTAGCTGGAGCTCTGTGTGGGGGACGACAGTAGCTGGAGCTCTGTGTGAGGGAGGACAGTAGCTGGAGCACTGTGTGGGGGAGGACAGTAGCTGGATCTCTGTGTGGGGGGGGGGGGGGGGGGACAGTAGCTGGAGCTCTGTGTCCTGTCTATTGGGGTTAGGAGATAAATGTGTATTATTAATTACACCCACAGTGGAGAACAGTAGCTGGAGCTCTGTGTCCTGTCTATTGGGGTTAGGAGATAAATGTGTATTATTAATTACACCCACAGTGGAGAACAGTAGCTGGAGCTCTGTGTCCTGTCTATTGGGGTTAGGAGATAAATGTGTATTATTAATTACACCCACAGTGGAGAACAGTAGCTGGAGCTCTGTGTCCTGTCTATTGGGGTTAGGAGATAAATGTGTATTATTAATTACACCCACAGTGGAGAACAGTAGCTGGAGCTCTGTGTCCTGTCTATTGGGGTTAGGAGATAAATGTGTATTATTAATTACACCCACAGTGGAGAACAGTAGCTTGAGCTCTGTGTCCTGTCTATTGGGGTTAGGAGATAAATGTGTATTATTAATTACACCCACAGTGGAGAACAGTAGCTGGAGCTCTGTGTCCTGTCTATTGGGGTTAGGAGATAAATGTGTATTATTAATTACACCCACAGTGGAGAACAGTAGCTGGAGCTCTGTGTCCTGTCTATTGGGGTTAGGAGATAAATGTGTATTATTAATTACACCCACAGTGGAGAACAGTAGCTGGAGCTCTGTGTCCTGTCTATTGGGGTTAGGAGATAAGTGTGTATTATTAATTACACCCACAGTGGAGAACAGTAGCTGGAGCTCTGTGCCCTGTCTATTGGGGTTAGGAGATAAATGTGTATTATTAATTACACCCACAGTGGAGAACAGTAGCTGGAGCTCTGTGTCCTGTCTATTGGGGTTAGGAGATAAGTGTGTATCATTAATTACACCCACAGTGGAGAACAGTAGCTGGAGCTCTGTGTCCTGTCTATTGGGGTTTGGAGATAAGTGTGTATTATTAATTACACCCACAGTGTTATTACGTGCATACCGTACAGTTGTTTTCGTTCTGCGACTACAAACATTTTCTGAGACATTTCTGGTTCAGTTTTAGTTTGTTTTTCTTAACTAATTTCTACGACTCTGTGAACCAGAAGAAGCGTCCCATTTGTAGTCTCAGTGTTTGTGTTCCTTCATGTTGAGCGGTTTCTTGTTTTTCAGGGTTTTGTTTTGTTTTTGAGAGAGAAATTAGGCATTTGCCCCCTCCGGATGTGCTCCAGTTTGATGTTCCTTTCCTCTGTGTGTGTGTGTGTGTGTGTTTGTGTGTGTGTGTGTGTGTGTGTGTGTGTGTGTGTGTGTGTGTGTGTGTGTGTGTGTGTGTGTGTGTGTGTGTGTGTGTGTGTGTGTGTGTGTGTGTGTGTGTGTGTGTGTGTGTGTGTGTGTGTGTGTGTGTGAATGAATATGAAGCAACTCATTAAGCGATCATAAAGAAAGTGTGATGTACAGCTGTACAACAAAACAACAACTAAACCTGCAGTCAGCTAATCATACCAGAGTATTAGGTCACACACACACACACACACACACACACACACACACACACACACACACACACACACACACACACACATTTACATACACACATTTACATATACACATTTACATATACACACATTTTTTGCAGATATCACAACTTTTTTTTTTCTCCCACTCTGCCTCCTTTCCGCTCAGTCTTTAAGAAACTCTGTAAAAACTATCAGCCATTCTTCCCCTCAGAGGGTGACATCATAGGAGAGTATTTCTGAAAGCTGGTGTCTTCCCCTCAGAGGGTGACATGGTAGGAGAGTACTTCTGAAAGCAGGTGTCTTCCCCTCAGAGGGTGACATCATAGGAGAGTACTTCTGAAAGCAGGTGTCTTCCCCTCAGAGGGTGACATCATAGGAGAGTATTTCTGAAAGCAGGTGTCTTCCCCTCAGAGGGTGACATGATAGGAGAGTACTTCTGAAAACAGGTGTCTTCCCCTCAGAGGGTGACATCATAGGAGAGTACTTCTGAAAGCAGGTGTCTTCCCCTCAGAGGGTGACATGGTAGGAGAGTATTTCTGAAAGCAGGTGTCTTCCCCTCAGAGGGTGACACGGTAGGAGAGTACTTCTGAAAGCAGGTGTCTTCCCCTCAGAGGGTGACATCATAGGAGAGTACTTCTGAACGCAGGTGTCTTCCCCTCAGAGGGGGACATGGTAGGAGAGTACTTCTGAAAGCAGGTGTCTTCCCCTCAGAGGGTGACATCATAGGAGAGTACTTCTGAAAGCAGGTGTCTTCCCCTCAGAGGGTGACATCATAGGAGAGTACTTCTGAAAGCAGGTGTCTTCCCCTCAGAGGGTGACATCATAGGAGAGTACTTCTGAAAGCAGGTGTCTTCCCCTCAGAGGGGGACATCATAGGAGAGTACTTCTGAAAGCAGGTGTCTGCCTTTCAGAGGGTGACATGGTAGGAGAGTACTTCTGAAAGCAGGTGTCTTCCCCTCAGAGGGTGACATGGTAGGAGAGTAATTCTGAAAGCAGGTGTCTTCCCCTCAGAGGGGGACATGGTAGGAGAGTACTTCTGAAAGCAGGTGTCTTCCCCTCAGAGGGTGACATGGTAGGAGAGTACTTCTGAAAGCAGGTGTCTTCCCCTCAGAGGGGGACATGGTAGGAGAGTACTTCTGAAAGCAGGTGTCTTCCCCTCAGAGGGTGACATGGTAGTAGAGTACTTCTGAAAGCAGGTGTCTTCCCCTCAGAGAGGGACATGGTAGGAGAGTACTTCTGAAAGCAGGTGTCTTCCCCTCAGAGGGTGACATCATAGGAGAGTACTTCTGAAAGCAGGTGTCTTCCCCTCAGAGGGTGACATCATAGGAGAGTACTTCTGAAAGCAGGTGTCTTCCCCTCAGAGGGTGACATCATAGGAGAGTACTTCTGAAAGCAGGTGTCTTCCCCTCAGAGGGTGACATCATAGGAGAGTACTTCTGAAAGCAGGTGTCTTCCCCTCAGAGGGGGACATGGTAGGAGAGTAATTCTGAAAGCAGGTGTTTATTTTCCTCTGTTTGGTCGGATGCTTTTCCACTGAAACAAGCCAGAATCAATATCACTGATTATGCAAGAAAAAAACTGCTACTGTTATCTCGGCTCACACTCCTCACCCCCGACCCTGGAACACTAGTTCACGCTGGGCAAAGCCCTGCTACTGCTTATCTCTCCGAGCATGGGACAATCTACCAGCTTTTCTGTACACACACACATACAAGCCATGGATTGTGACACATTCTTCTTCAAACAGAGAGAGATACACAAACATGCTCACTAAAATAGACACACAGAAAATGCTTTCCTCTGCATGGCAATGCTTTCCATAATACACAGAGGCACACACTTATTAAAACAAGGAATAAGGAAATAGAAAATGGAGGAAATAGAAAATGGAGGAAATAGAAAATAGATGGTGAAAGATTGTGTTAGAAAAGCATGCCTGTGTTTTTTAGCTTTGCTCTGATAAAACCCTCCACCGTCAGAAAATAACAAATGAACCTGAGAGTTCTCGCTGCTATCCCAATAATTACACTGGATGAATTATATTTGTATTCTGTTGCCGGGAAACCAAAGGAAAATAATAACTTGTGTTATTGGTTTGACATCCGCCCTGCAACCATGATAATTCTCCCTGGTTCTCAGGAGCATGTAGAATGAGGTAGCACCAAACACTGCTTCAGATTAGAGCAAATTTTTCGTTCAGTTTATCACAGTAAACACACACACACACACACACACACACACACACACACACACACACACACACACACACACACACACAGAGAGACAAAGGTCTCCAGGCATGTGTGAAACATCCAGCCAGGTCACCCGTTATACAAGTCAGTAATTGTTGACATCCGTCCATGTTTAAAGATGGCGGGAGGTGATGACGAAATCGGCCACTAGGGGCAACAGTGAGCGCTGTTACCTTCAAGTAGGTTTCGGTTTTGCATTGTGGACGGGGATTCCAAAGGTTCCACGTTTGAATCAAACGATAGAAAGTTGGTTTTGATCTTTTTGTTTTAAGCCTATCCCAAACCTTAACACTACCCTTCACCATACAGAGTTAAAGCCTGATCTTCACCCTAACCTTAAAAATGTGGATTTATGCCTCAGCTTAACCTTAAACACGTCGAAATTTGACGTTTGGAACAACTTCCAAATTTGACGTTTGAGAAACTAATTTGACGTGAGACTGTGAGAGCTGCTTGGACACATCACCATGCAGACACAGACATACTCAAACAGGCACTCACAGGTGGCGTGACAACATCATCAGTGTATCTCATCTCTTCCCTTCAGTCAGCCCTGAAAAGACTTCCCATTCTAATTACTTATCTCAACTTTGACCTTTCACTTTAGTTCCATTGATTCATTAAGAGACATTTCTTCTGCATTTAAATTTATATTAGTCCCCCAACAAAAAGACAGGTTTCACTGTGTGATTTGGGGTGTGTTTGTGGAAGGGTGGGTTTGTTTCAAGTCAAATCTAATAAAATGTTATTTGTCACATGCTTCGTAAAACAACATGTGTAGACTAACAGTGAAATGCTTACTTACAGATCCTTTTTTTAACATTGTATTTAAATCAAATATAGATAGTTACTTGAGGAACAAATACACAGTGAATAACAAATAACAATAAGGAGTAAAAAATAACCTGGCTTATATACAGGGAGTACCAGGTAATAACATGGCTATATACAGGGAGAACCAGGTAATAACATGGCTATATACAGGGCGTACCCAGTAATAACATGGCTATATACAGGGAGTACCCGGTAATAACATGGCTATATACAGGGAGTACCCGGTAATAACATGGCTATATACAGGGCGTACCCAGTAATAACATGGCTATATACAGGGAGAACCAGGTAATAACATGGCTATATACAGGGAGTACCAGGTAATAACATGGCTATATACAGGGAGAACCAGGTAATAACATGGCTATATACAGGGCGTACCCAGTAATAACATGGCTATATACATGGAGAACCAGGTAATAACATGGCTATATACAGGGAGTACCAGGTAATAACATGGCTATATACAGGAAGTACCAGGTAATAACATGGCTATATACAGGGAGTACCAGGTAATAACATGGCTATATACAGGGAGAACCGGTAATAACATGGCTAATACAGGGAGTACCAGGTAATAACATGGCTATATACAGGAAGTACCAGGTAATAACATGGCTATATACAGGGAGTACCCGGTAATAACATGGCTATATACAGGGAGTACCAGGTAATAACCTGGCTATATACCAGCAGTACCGGGTAATAACCTGGCTATATACAGGGAGTACCAGGTAATAACCTATCTATATACAGGGAGAACCAGGTAATAACCTGGCTATATACAGGGAGTACCAGGTAATAACCTGGCTATATACAGGGAGTACCAGGTAATAACCTGGCTATATACAGGGAGTACCCGGTAATAACATGGCTATATACAGGGAGTACCAGGTAATGACCTGGCTATATACAGGGAGTACCAGGTAATAACATGGCTATATACGGGGAGTACCAGGTAATAACCTGGCTATATAAGGGAGTACCGGGTAATAACCTGGCTAAATACAGGGAGTACCAGGTAATAACATGGCTATATACAGGGAGTACCAGGTAATAACATGGCTATATACAGGGAGTACCAGGTAATAACATGGCTATATACAGGGAGTACCAGGTAATAACATGGCTATATACAGGGCGTACCAGGTAATAACATGGCTATATACAGGGAGTACCAGTACCGAGTCGATGTGGGGGGGTACCAGGTAATTGCGGTAGCTATGTACATATAAGTAGGGACAAAGTGACTAGGCAAAAGGACAGATTATACATATACACTACCGTTCAAAAGTTTGGGGTCACTTAGAAATGTCTTCTTTTTTTAAAGAAAATAACATTTTTTGTCCATTAAAATAACATCAAACTGATCAGAAATACAGTGTAGACATTGTTAATGTTGTTAATGACTATTGTAACTGGAAACGGCAGATTTATAATGGAATATCTTCATAGGCGTACAGAGGCCCATTATCAGCAACCATCACCCCTGTGTTCCAATGGCACGTTGTGTTAGCTAATCCAAGTTTATAATTGTAAAAGGCTAATTGATTATTAGAAAACCCTTTTGCAATTATGTTAGCACAGCTGAAAACTGCTGTGCTGATTAAAGAAGCAATAAAACTGACCTTAGACTAGTTGAGTATCTGGAGCATCAGCATTTGTGCGTTCGATTACAGGCTCAAAATGACCATAAACAAATAACCTTCTTCTGAAGCTTGTCAGTCTATTCTTGTTCTGAGAAATGAAGGCTATTCCATGCAAGAAATTGCCAAGAAACTGAAGATATTGTACAACGCTGTGTACTACTCCCTTCACAGAACAGTGCAAACTGGCTCTAACCAGAAAATAAAAAGGAGTTGCAGGCCCCGGGGCATAACTGAGCAAGAGGACAAGTACATTGGAATGTCTAGTTTGAGAAACAGACGCCTCACAAGTACTCAACTGGCAGCTTCATTAAATAGTACCCGCAAAACACCAGTCTCAACGTCAACATTGAAGAGGCGACTCCGTGATGCAGGACTGGATTGTTAATGTATTTGCTATCGCATTCTGAACGCCTGTAATCTGTAGATGTTGTTTGCTTCCTGACAGAGTGCATCGTCTGGTCTCAACAGTAACCAGACACACTGTTTGCTTCCTGACAAAATGCATCGTCTGGTCTCAACAGTAACCAGACACACTGTTTGCTTCCTGACAAAATGCATCGTCTGGTCTCAACAGTAACCAGACACACTGTTTACTTCCTGACAAAATGCATCGTCTGGTCTCAACAGTAACCAGACACACAGTTTGCTCTCTGACCAAATGCATCGTCTTGTCTCATCAGTAACCAGACACACTGTTTACTTCCTGACAGAGTGCATCGTCTGGTCTCAACAGTAACCAGACACACAGTTTGCTCTCTGACCAAATGCATCGTCTGGTCTCATCAGTAACCAGACACATTAGGACATTTTCACATCCTAACAGCATTCACTGATTACACACAACATGACGGAAGACCAAATTATCCCCAAAATATTCTAAAGTCTGTGTTCCCCCTGAACAGGATTCCTGTGTCTGGTGATATCGCTAATACCTTTCAAAAATAATTAAATACGAAACAGGAACATCTTTATCGACAACAACAAAACCGAGTCTCTGCCAGCCTCACAGTACCAAACACTGATCCTGCTCTGACAACTTCCTGCTGGGTCCCCCCCCCATCTCCCAGCCCTGTTACTAAGGCAACGTCAGGTGAAGCTAGGTAATAGCCGTTCAACATATACATTTTTCAAGGTGTGATTTAGACCAGAGAGAGGGAGAGTCCAGTTTTTGATGGTGAGCGTACCTGTCTGATGTTAAAGTTTTGATCAGGATCAAACATTTCTAAAGTGACATGAAAAAGCAGCATTGATGTGGTTGATGTGGATCCAGCAGTTTGTAACCACACACTAGCATAATTCATCCTCCTCCTAATGCTTCATTAGCTACAGCTTAGTAGCTATAGTGCTCCCCAAAGTATAGTTAGCAGTCTGATCTCACTGTGAAGCGCTCTGTGGCAAAATGGCATTGTTAAAAAGCCCACTGCCTCAGAGCAAGTCAAGTTTGATATGCGTGAGTATGGCACTTTTAGTCCGGGGCAACATTTATCTCCAAAAACATTACCCCCTTCTCGCCCCCACCTCCGCTCAGCACCCCTTCACATTCTGTCAGAACCCAGGTGAATCTATTGCTCACCCAGCCGTCACCGAGGACAGAGACCATTGTTTTAAATGAAATGTAGTCTAGTAGTGGGATGGTTCAGGGAGTCATGGAAACAGCAGGCCAACAGTAGACCACTCACAGAACAATGACAGCATAGCTTTTACTGCATCCCACAGGTAAGTCCCTGAATTAGACAGTAATACATAGCTAATGCATCATCTGTAATCCACTGCTGTGTCAGCCTCTCTTTTGGGTCTAACTACTGTTTCATCACAGCTCTGCTGATTGGTGCATACAGCTTCCTGCTCGATCTGCATAGGACAGATGCTCCACCACCTCAACAGTTGGTTAGTACTTAGTAATTAAGTATAGAACAACTGGCTGTTGGAACAGCTCCTGTGCTTGGAATAAAAGTTCAAGAGAGAATACAACACTCTCCCTCCCTCCCTCCCCTGTGTTGTAACATTATGCTGCCTCACTCCCAATGGAGGGTGCACCATTACAGGCTCAGAACACAACAAACACGCCACCAACTGCACACTATCTTCCCCTCCCACAAGACAACTAATGCTCAGGCCCATAGTGCAACAGTGACCCCTAGAGGCTGTGAGTAACAGTGTAACAGACTATCTTAAAGATAGAACTCAAGCCGTCATGGTCGATGGGGTCAAGTCTGACCCCTTACAGTTACTTAAAGGGGTCCCTCAGGGTTCAATAATTGGCCCACTATTGTTCTCACTTTATATAAACAACATTGGTGATGATGTCAGATATTGTAAATTCCATTTATATGCAGATGACACAGTGATGTACTCTATTGCTCCAACAGCGGACCAAGCTTTAATGCAGTTGGAGTCTGATTTTAGGATACTACAGGGGTCTCTTTTACAGCTTAAACTTGTTTTAAACGCTAAGAAAACAAATGTCATGTTTTTTTCTAGGTCTAAACTCTCAGTTAGAAACACGTTTGTAATCACTAGCTTGGATGGTACTCAAATCAATAAGGTCTCTGCATATAAATACTTAGGGGTATGGTTAGATGATAGGCTTTCTTTTAAAAAACATGTTACTGAATTGGGAAAAAAGCTCAAATTCAAGATAGGATTCCTTTACAGAAACAGGGCTTGTCTGTCCTCTGTAAATAGGAAAAAAATTGTGCAGGCTACTTTTATGTCCGTTTTAGATTATGGTGATATTATCTATATGCATGCATCGGCAAACACATTAAAACCACTGGATGCTATTTACCATTGTGCACTCAGGTTTATCACGGGTGATAGTTACAGAACTCATCACTGTATCCTATATCAACATGTGGGTTGGGTCTCTCTATCTGTGAGGCGAGAGCAACATGCTCTCTTGTTTATTTATAAAGCACTTCTTTTAAAACTACCTCCATATATATCATCATTAATTTCCACAAGATGTACTAATTTTAAAACCAGATCACAGATGTGGATTACATTAGAGACTCCTGCGGTCTCCACAGAGTTGGGTAGGACTGCCTTCAGTTCCTTTGCACCTTATTTATGGAACAAACTGCAGATCCAACTTAAGTTAGACACTCTGGTGTCCCTTGCCCATTTTAAAATGTTTATGGAGGATCAATATGATGTTGTCTGTGATTGTTTCTGTTGAATTGTGTATGTTTTGAAATGTTCTTGTCTGTATGTCTAAAACTGTACATGTCAACATGTTTACACAGGGCACAGCCGTAAAAGAGATCCAGGTCTCAGTCTGTTTTCCCTGTTAAAATAAAGATTTAATAAAAAAAAAATTAAAAAACAGTGTCCTTCTT
>NC_052340.1:35106568-35189068 GCF_016432855.1 Salvelinus namaycush | reverse complement strand
GTCCTCTTCTGGCTGTGCCGGGTGGAGATTATAACAGAACATGGCCAAGATATTCAAATGTTCATAGATGACCAGCAGGGTCAAATAATAATATCCACAGTGGTTGTAGAGGGTGCAACAGGTCAGCACCTCAGGAGTAAATGTCAGTTGGCTTTTCATAGCCGATCATTCAGAGTATCTCTACCGCTCCTGCTGTCTCTAGAGAGTTGAAAACAGCAGGTCTGGGACAGGTAGCACGTCCGCTGATGTAACCCCTTGGATACCTGCCTAGAGTATGAGTGGCTGTGCATATAGGTCTGCATAGTGATTCAGCACAAGCATCCAACAACCAAGCCCAAAGTAGACTGATGTGTTTGAAGCTGACAGAATATACATATAAACCATACACTGGAAATAATAAGACGTCTCGTTATAGATGGATACATCTGCTTGTTCCTCCGTCATATGCTAGACAGATATCTGAGTAGAGGAAGGAATGTACAGGTAGCGCGTGTGTCCTTGACTGCACAATTGTCAACAGTTGCGAAACCCCGGAACACTACAGGCCTAGGCTACGAGAGTCGGTAGAAACCAACCCACTGCCATTCTGAATCATAATCTCATTCCCCTTACCTTTGTCAGGTTCTCAACAAACAAAGTAAAAGCTCAAAACAAGTGTATTCCCCCACTGGGTGAAACAGCTGAAAAGACCACCACACCTTTCCACCAGTACAAGTATTTATTCCTTCCTATTAGGCAGAGTCTCTTCCTTGCACATCTAGACAGCCAATACATCTCTGTTGCTAGGCAGGAACGTAGGTGGTGTGTGTGTGTGTGTGTGTGTGTGTGTGTGTGTGTGTGTGTGTGTGTGTGTGTGTGTGTGTGTGTGTGTGTGTGTGTGTGTGTGTGTGTGTGTGTGTGTGTGTGTGTGTGTGTGTGTGTGTGTGTGTGTGTGTGTGTGTGTGTGTGTGTGTGTGTGTGTAATAGGACTGTTCCTTGTCACTTCATCTGACCCGACCTCGGCCCACAGTCCTCACTCCTCCCTAATCTACAGCTATCCAACCTTATCAGTGACTGAAACCAGACTGTTACCCTTTTGCCCTTTCCATAGGATTCCTGAGATTGAACAATAACATTAACCATGTAACGTAGTTGTAGTATAGTAACATGATTAAGTATATATTTCAAGCTAGAATCCAACACCTTTCACGGCTACAACTCCTATCTGGGGTCAATGACGTGGCTGATGGACTTGTCCTTGGTCTTGCAAGGCAGTGCAGATTTAAAAATAAAAAAATTGTTACAAATGATTTCCTTCTGAATCCTTGAATGACACACAAACCAGACATTAATATTAAGAGATCGCTTTATTGGTCAATTGTACACAAGGTCCAACTGAAATTTTACTTACCACTTTTAACCCAACACCTGCCACACAGGGCGCTGTTGTTGTGGGGGGGGGGGGGGGGGTAAGTGACTTGCTCAAGAGCACAACGACAGGCAACAGCATCTAGGATTTGATACCAGCAACCCTCCAGTTGCCAGCTCACTTCGCGCCAGATTTTTCCCATCAGACCTGGGATTCAAACTGGCAACCTTCCGGTTGCTGGCTCTCCTCTCTAACCGCTAGGCTAGATATTTCTGTCCTTAAGTTAATACCATGGTGGCTGTTGAGACTGGTTTGTGGCACTGGGCGCACAGCAGGGAGGTCTACCAATTAACCTGAGCGTGCACACACACACACACACACACACACAAATACTGTCACTTGCAGGTTTCAAACAGAAACCAGAGAATCCTGCATGGGTAGAGAGATGAAGAGAGATGAAAGATTGAGATAGGAGAGAGTAAAGAGAGAGCGTGCTGTGCTCTCTCAGTGTGTCTGTTTCTAGAACGGTTGAGGACGAGAACGCTCCTGCAGGTTGGCGGAGAGAGGAACGCTGGTTGGCAAGAGAGGAACGCAGGTTGGCAAGAGAGGAACGCAGGTTGGCAAGAGAGGAACGCAGGTTGGCGGAGAGAGGAACGCAGGTTGGCAAGAGAGGAACGCAGGTTGGCAAGAGAGGAACGCAGGTTGGCAAGAGAGGAACGCAGGTTGGCAAGAGAGGAACGCAGGTTGGCAAGAGAGGAACGCAGGTTGGCGGAGAGAGGAACGCAGGTTGGCAAGAGAGGAACGCAGGTTGGCAAGAGAGGAACGCAGGTTGGCAAGAGAGGAACGCAGGTTGGCGGAGAGAGGAACGCAGGTTGGCAAGAGAGGAACGCAGGTTGGCAAGAGAGGAACGCAGGTTGGCAAGAGAGGAACGCAGGTTGGCAAGAGAGGAACGCAGGTTGGCGGAGAGAGGAACGCAGGTTGGCGGAGAGAGGAGCGCAGGTTGGCAAGAGAGGAACGCAGGTTGGCAAGAGAGGAACGCAGGTTGGCGGAGAGAGGAACGCAGGTTGGCGGAGAGAGGAACGCAGGTTGGCAAGAGAGGAACGCAGGTTGGCAAGAGAGGAACGCAGGTTGGCAAGAGAGGAACGCAGGTTGGCGGAGAGAGGAACGCAGGTTGGCGGAGAGAGGAACGCAGGTTGGCAAGAGAGGAACGCAGGTTGGCAAGAGAGGAACGCAGGTTGGCGGAGAGAGGAACGCAGGTTGGCGGAGAGAGGAACGCAGGTTGGCGGAGAGACGAACGCAGGTTGGCGGAGAGAGGAACAAAGGTTGGCGGAGAGAGGAACGCATGTTGGCGGAGAGACGAACGCAGGTTGGCGGCAGGTTGGCGGAGAGAGGCACGCAGGTTGGCGGGGAGAGGAACGCAGGTTGGCGGTGAGAGGAACGCAGGTTGGCGGAGAGAGGAACGCAGGTTGGCGGAGAGAGGAACGCAGGTTGGCGGAGAGACGAACGCAGGTTGGCGGAGAGACGAACGCAGGTTGGCGGAGAGAGGAACGCAGGTTGGCGGAGAGAGGAACGCGGGTTGGCGGAGAGAGGACCGCGGGTTGGCGGAGAGAGGAACGCAGGTTGGCGGAGAGAGGAACGCAGGTTGGCGGGGAGAGGAGCGCAGGTTGGCGGGGAGAGGAGCGCAGGTTGGCGGAGAGAGGAACGCAGGTTGGAGGAGAGAGGAACGCA
Organism: Salvelinus namaycush; assembly: GCF_016432855.1. Lineage (NCBI taxonomy): Eukaryota > Metazoa > Chordata > Actinopteri > Salmoniformes > Salmonidae > Salvelinus > Salvelinus namaycush. The sequence goes on along the minus strand of NC_052340.1, from coordinate 35,185,992 downwards.
GGTTGGCGGAGAGAGGAACGCAGGTTGGCGGAGAGAGGAACGCAGGTTGGCGGAGAGAGGAACGCAGGTTGGCGGAGAGAGGAACGCAGGTTGGCGGAGAGAGGAACGCAGGTTGGCGGAGAGAGGAACGCAGGTTGGTGGAGAGAGGAACGCAGGTTGGCGGAGAGACGAACGCAGGTTGGCTGAGAGAGGAACGCAGGTTGGTGGAGAGAGGAACGCAGGTTGGCGGAGAGAGGAACGCAGGTTGGCGGAGAGAGGAACGCAGGTTGGCTGAGAGAGGAACGCAGGTTGGCGGAGAGAGGAACTCAGGTTGGCGGAGAGACGAACGCAGGTTGGCGGAGAGAGGAACGCAGGTTGGCGGAGAAAGGAACGCAGGTTGGCGGAGAGAGGAACGCAGGTTGGCAAGAGAGGCACGCAGGTTGGCGGCAGGTTGGCGGAGAGAGGAACGCGGGTTGGCGGAGAGAGGAACGCGGGTTGGCGGAGAGAGGAACGCAGGTTGGCGGAGAGAGGAACTCAGGTTGGCGGAGAGAGGCACGCAGGTTGGCGGAGAGAGGAACGCAGGTTGGCGGGGAGAGGAGCGCAGGTTGGCGGGGAGAGGAGCGCAGGTTGGCGGAGAGAGGACGCAGGTTGGCGGGGAGAGGAACTCAGGTTGGCGGAGAGAGGAACGCAGGTTGGCGGAGAGAGGAACTCAGGTTGGCGGAGAGACGAACGCAGGTTGGCGGAGAGAGGAGCGCAGGTTGGTGGAGAGAGGAACGCAGGTTGGCGGAGAGAGGAACGCAGGTTGGCGGAGAGAGGAACGCAGGTTGGCGGAAAGAGGAACTCAGGTTGGCGGAGAGACGAACGCAGGTTGGCGGAGAGAGGAACGCAGGTTGGTGGAGAGAGGAACGCAGGTTGGCGGAGAGAGGAGCGCAGGTTGGTGGAGAGACGAACGCAGGTTGGCGGAGAGAGGAACTCAGGTTGGCGGAGAAACGAACGCAGGTTGGCGGAGAGAGGAACGCAGGTTGGCGGAGAGAGGAACGCAGGTTGGCGGAGAGAGGAACGCAGGTTGGCGGAGAGAGGAACGCAGGTTGGCGGCAGGTTGGCGGGGAGAGGAACGCAGGTTGGCGGAGAGAGGAACGCAGGTTGGCGGAGAGACGAACGCAGGTTGGCAAAGAGACGAACGCAGGTTGGCGGAGAGAGGAAAGCAGGTTGGCGGAGAGAGGAACGCGGGTTGGCGGAGAGAGGAACGCAGGTTGGCGGAGAGAGGAACGCAGGTTGGCGGCAGGTTGGCGGAGAGAGGAACGCGGGTTGGCGGAGAGAGGAACGCAGGTTGGCGGAGAGAGGAACGCAGGTTGGCGGAGAGAGGAACGCAGGTTGGCGGGGAGAGGAACGCAGGTTGGCGGCAGGTTGGCGGAGAGAGGAACGCAGGTTGGCGGAGAGACGAACGCAGGTTGGCGGAGAGACGAACGCAGGTTGGTGGCAGGTTGGTGGAGAGAGGAACGCAGGTTGGCGGAGAGAGAAACGCAGGTCGGCGGAGAGACGAACGCAGGTTGGCGTTAGGCTGGCGGAGAGAGGAACGCAGGTTGGCAGAGAGAGAAGCGCAGGTCGGCGGAGAGACGAACGCAGGTTGGCGGCAGGTTGGCGGAGAGACGAACTCAGGTCGGCGGAGAGACGAACGCAGGTTGGCGGAGAGAGGAACTCAGGTTGGCGGAGAAACGAACGCAGTTTGTCGGAGAGAGGAACGCAGGTTGGCGGAGAGAGGAACGCAGGTTGGCGGAGAGAGGAACGCAGGTTGGCAAGAGAGGAACGCAGGTTGGCGGCAGGTTGGCGGAGAGAGGAACGCGGGTTGGCGGAGAGAGGAACGCGGGTTGGCGGAGAGAGGAACTCAGGTTGGCGGAGAGAGGAACGCGGGTTGGCGGAGAGAGGGACGCAGGTTGGCGGAGAGAGGAACGCAGGTTGGCGGGGAGAGGAACGCGGGTTGGCGGAGAGATGAACGCAGGTTGGCGGAGAGAGGAACGCGGGTTGGCGGAGAGACGAACGCAGGTTGGCGGAGAGAGGAACGCGGGTTGGCGGAGAGAGGAACGCAGGTTGGCGGAGAGAGGAACGCAGGTTGGCGGAGAGACGAACGCAGGTTGGCTGAGAGAGGAACGCAGGTTGGTGGAGAGAGGAACGCAGGTTGGCGGAGAGAGGAACGCAGGTTGGCGGAGAGAGGAACGCAGGTTGGCTGAGAGAGGAACGCAGGTTGGCGGAGAGAGGAACTCAGGTTGGCGGAGAGACGAACGCAGGTTGGCGGAGAGAGGAACGCAGGTTGGCGGAGAAAGGAACGCAGGTTGGCGGAGAGAGGAACGCAGGTTGGCAAGAGAGGAACGCAGGTTGGCGGCAGGTTGGCGGAGAGAGGAACGCGGGTTGGCGGAGAGAGGAACGCGGGTTGGCGGAGAGAGGAACGCAGGTTGGCGGAGAGAGGAACTCAGGTTGGCGGAGAGAGGCACGCAGGTTGGCGGAGAGAGGAACGCAGGTTGGCGGGGAGAGGAGCGCAGGTTGGCGGAGAGAGGAACGCAGGTTGGCGGAGAAACGAACGCAGGTTGGCGGAGAGAGGAACGCAGGTTGGCGGAGAGAGGAACGCAGGTTGGCGGAGAGAGGAACGCAGGTTGGCGGAGAGAGGAACGCAGGTTGGCGGCAGGTTGGCGGGGAGAGGAACGCAGGTTGGCGGAGAGAGGAACGCAGGTTGGCGGAGAGACGAACGCAGGTTGGCAAAGAGACGAACGCAGGTTGGCGGAGAGAGGAAAGCAGGTTGGCGGAGAGAGGAACGCGGGTTGGCGGAGAGAGGAACGCAGGTTGGCGGAGAGAGGAACGCAGGTTGGCGGCAGGTTGGCGGAGAGAGGAACGCGGGTTGGCGGAGAGAGGAACGCAGGTTGGCGGAGAGAGGAACGCAGGTTGGCGGAGAGAGGAACGCAGGTTGGCGGGGAGAGGAACGCAGGTTGGCGGCAGGTTGGCGGAGAGAGGAACGCAGGTTGGCGGAGAGACGAACGCAGGTTGGCGGAGAGACGAACGCAGGTTGGTGGCAGGTTGGTGGAGAGAGGAACGCAGGTTGGCGGAGAGAGAAACGCAGGTCGGCGGAGAGACGAACGCAGGTTGGCGTTAGGCTGGCGGAGAGAGGAACGCAGGTTGGCGGAGAGAGAAGCGCAGGTCGGCGGAGAGACGAACGCAGGTTGGCGGCAGGTTGGCGGAGAGACGAACTCAGGTCGGCGGAGAGACGAACGCAGGTTGGCGGAGAGAGGAACTCAGGTTGGCGGAGAAACGAACGCAGTTTGTCGGAGAGAGGAACGCAGGTTGGCGGAGAGAGGAACGCAGGTTGGCGGAGAGAGGAACGCAGGTTGGCAAGAGAGGAACGCAGGTTGGCGGCAGGTTGGCGGAGAGAGGAACGCGGGTTGGCGGAGAGAGGAACGCAGGTTGGCGGAGAGAGGAACTCAGGTTGGCGGAGAGAGGAACGCGGGTTGGCGGAGAGAGGGACGCAGGTTGGCGGAGAGAGGAACGCAGGTTGGCGGGGAGAGGAACGCGGGTTGGCGGAGAGATGAACGCAGGTTGGCGGAGAGAGGAACGCGGGTTGGCGGAGAGACGAACGCAGGTTGGCGGAGAGAGGAACGCGGGTTGGCGGAGAGAGGAACGCAGGTTGGCGGAGAGAGGAACGCAGGTTGGCGGAGAGAGGAACTCGGGTTGGCGGAGAGAGGAACGCGGGTTGGCGGAGAGAGGAACGCGGGTTGGCGGAGAGAGGAACGCGGGTTGGCGGAGAGAGGAACTCAGGTTGGCGGAGAGAGGAACGCAGGTTGGCGGAGAGAGGCACGCAGGTTGGCGGGGAGAGGAGCGCAGGTTGGCGGGGAGAGGAGCGCAGGTTGGCGGAGAGAGGAACGCAGGTTGGCGGAGAGAGGAACGCAGGTTGGCGGAGAGAGGAACGCAGGTTGGCAAGAGAGGAACGCAGGTTGGCGGAGAGAGGAACGCAGGTTGGCGGAGAGAGGAACTCAGGTTGGCGGAGAGACGAACGCAGGTTGGCGGAGAGAGGAACGCAGGTTGGCGGGGAGAGGAGCGCAGGTTGGCGGGGAGAGGAGCGCAGGTTGGCGGAGAGAGGAACGCAGGTTGGAGGAGAGAGGAACGCAGGTTGGCGGAGAGAGGAACGCAGGTTGGCGGAGAGAGGAACGCAGGTTGGCGGAGAGAGGAACGCAGGTTGGCGGAGAGAGGAACGCAGGTTGGCGGAGAGAGGAACGCAGGTTGGTGGAGAGAGGAACGCAGGTTGGTGGAGAGAGGAACGCAGGTTGGCGGAGAGACGAACGCAGGTTGGCTGAGAGAGGAACGCAGGTTTGTGGAGAGAGGAACGCAGGTTGGCGGAGAGAGGAACGCAGGTTGGCGGAGAGAGGAACGCAGGTTGGCTGAGAGAGGAACGCAGGTTGGCGGAGAGAGGAACGCAGGTTGGCGGAGAGACGAACGCAGGTTGGCGGAGAGAGGAACGCAGGTTGGCGGAGAAAGGAACGCAGGTTGGCGGAGAGAGGAACGCAGGTTGGCAAGAGAGGAACGCAGGTTGGCGGCAGGTTGGCGGAGAGAGGAACGCGGGTTGGCGGAGAGAGGAACGCGGGTTGGCGGAGAGAGGAACGCAGGTTGGCGGAGAGACGAACGCAGGTTGGCGGAGAGAGGCACGCAGGTTGGCGGAGAGAGGAACGCAGGTTGGCGGGGAGAGGAGCGCAGGTTGGCGGGGAGAGGAGCGCAGGTTGGCGGAGAGAGGACGCAGGTTGGCGGGGAGAGGAACTCAGGTTGGCGGAGAGAGGAACGCAGGTTGGCGGAGAGAGGAACTCAGGTTGGCGGAGAGACGAACGCAGGTTGGCGGAGAGAGGAGCGCAGGTTGGTGGAGAGGAACGCAGGTTGGCGGAGAGAGGAACGCAGGTTGGCGGAAAGAGGAACTCAGGTTGGCGGAGAGACGAACGCAGGTTGGCGGAGAGAGGAACGCAGGTTGGTGGAGAGAGGAACGCAGGTTGGCGGAGAGAGGAGCGCAGGTTGGTGGAGAGACGAACGCAGGTTGGCGGAGAGAGGGACGCAGGTTGGCGGAGAAACGAACGCAGGTTGGCGGAGAGAGGAACGCAGGTTGGCGGAGAGAGGAACGCAGGTTGGCGGAGAGAGGAACGCAGGTTGGCGGAGAGAGGAACGCAGGTTGGCGGCAGGTTGGCGGGGAGAGGAACGCAGGTTGGCGGAGAGAGGAACGCAGGTTGGCGGAGAGACGAACGCAGGTTGGCAAAGAGACGAACGCAGGTTGGCGGAGAGAGGAAAGCAGGTTGGCGGAGAGAGGAACGCGGGTTGGCGGAGAGAGGAACGCAGGTTGGCGGAGAGAGGAACGCAGGTTGGCGGCAGGTTGGCGGAGAGAGGAACGCGGGTTGGCGGAGAGAGGAACGCAGGTTGGCGGAGAGAGGAACGCAGGTTGGCGGAGAGAGGAACGCAGGTTGGCGGGGAGAGGAACGCAGGTTGGCGGCAGGTTGGCGGAGAGAGGAACGCAGGTTGGCGGAGAGACGAACGCAGGTTGGCGGAGAGACGAACGCAGGTTGGTGGCAGGTTGGCGGAGAGAGGAACGCAGGTTGGCGGAGAGAGAAACGCAGGTCGGCGGAGAGACGAACGCAGGTTGGCGTTAGGCTGGCGGAGAGAGGAACGCAGGTTGGCGGAGAAACGAACGCAGTTTGTCGGAGAGAGGAACGCAGGTTGGCGGAGAGAGGAACGCAGGTTGGCGGAGAGAGGAACGCAGGTTGGCAAGAGAGGAACGCAGGTTGGCGGCAGGTTGGCGGAGAGAGGAACGCGGGTTGGCGGAGAGAGGAACGCAGGTTGGCGGAGAGAGGAACTCAGGTTGGCGGAGAGAGGAACGCGGGTTGGCGGAGAGAGGGACGCAGGTTGGCGGAGAGAGGAACGCAGGTTGGCGGGGAGAGGAACGCGGGTTGGCGGAGAGATGAACGCAGGTTGGCGGAGAGAGGAACGCGGGTTGGCGGAGAGACGAACGCAGGTTGGCGGAGAGAGGAACGCGGGTTGGCGGAGAGAGGAACGCAGGTTGGCGGAGAGAGGAACGCAGGTTGGCGGAGAGAGGAACGCGGGTTGGCGGAGAGAGGAACGCGGGTTGGCGGAGAGAGGAACGCGGGTTGGCGGAGAGAGGAACGCGGGTTGGCGGAGAGAGGAACTCAGGTTGGCGGAGAGAGGAACGCAGGTTGGCGGAGAGAGGCACGCAGGTTGGCGGGGAGAGGAGCGCAGGTTGGCGGGGAGAGGAGCGCAGGTTGGCGGAGAGAGGAACGCAGGTTGGCGGAGAGAGGAACGCAGGTTGGCGGAGAGAGGAACGCAGGTTGGCAAGAGAGGAACGCAGGTTGGCGGAGAGAGGAACGCAGGTTGGCGGAGAGAGGAACTCAGGTTGGCGGAGAGACGAACGCAGGTTGGCGGAGAGAGGAACGCAGGTTGGCGGGGAGAGGAGCGCAGGTTGGCGGGGAGAGGAGCGCAGGTTGGCGGAGAGAGGAACGCAGGTTGGAGGAGAGAGGAACGCAGGTTGGCGGAGAGAGGAACGCAGGTTGGCGGAGAGAGGAACGCAGGTTGGCGGAGAGAGGAACGCAGGTTGGCGGAGAGAGGAACGCAGGTTGGCGGAGAGAGGAACGCAGGTTGGTGGAGAGAGGAACGCAGGTTGGTGGAGAGAGGAACGCAGGTTGGCGGAGAGACGAACGCAGGTTGGCTGAGAGAGGAACGCAGGTTGGTGGAGAGAGGAACGCAGGTTGGCGGAGAGAGGAACGCAGGTTGGCGGAGAGAGGAACGCAGGTTGGCTGAGAGAGGAACGCAGGTTGGCGGAGAGAGGAACGCAGGTTGGCGGAGAGACGAACGCAGGTTGGCGGAGAGAGGAACGCAGGTTGGCGGAGAAAGGAACGCAGGTTGGCGGAGAGAGGAACGCAGGTTGGCAAGAGAGGAACGCAGGTTGGCGGCAGGTTGGCGGAGAGAGGAACGCGGGTTGGCGGAGAGAGGAACGCGGGTTGGCGGAGAGAGGAACGCAGGTTGGCGGAGAGAGGAACTCAGGTTGGCGGAGAGAGGCACGCAGGTTGGCGGAGAGAGGAACGCAGGTTGGCGGGGAGAGGAGCGCAGGTTGGCGGGGAGAGGAGCGCAGGTTGGCGGAGAGAGGACGCAGGTTGGCGGGGAGAGGAACGCAGGTTGGCGGAGAGAGGAACGCAGGTTGGCGGAGAGAGGAACTCAGGTTGGCGGAGAGACGAACGCAGGTTGGCGGAGAGAGGAGCGCAGGTTGGTGGAGAGGAACGCAGGTTGGCGGAGAGAGGAACGCAGGTTGGCGGAAAGAGGAACTCAGGTTGGCGGAGAGACGAACGCAGGTTGGCGGAGAGAGGAACGCAGGTTGGTGGAGAGAGGAACGCAGGTTGGCGGAGAGAGGAGCGCAGGTTGGTGGAGAGACGAACGCAGGTTGGCGGAGAGAGGAACTCAGGTTGGCGGAGAAACGAACGCAGGTTGGCGGAGAGAGGAACGCAGGTTGGCGGAGAGAGGAACGCAGGTTGGCGGAGAGAGGAACGCAGGTTGGCGGAGAGAGGAACGCAGGTTGGCGGCAGGTTGGCGGGGAGAGGAACGCAGGTTGGCGGAGAGAGGAACGCAGGTTGGCGGAGAGACGAACGCAGGTTGGCAAAGAGACGAACGCAGGTTGGCGGAGAGAGGAAAGCAGGTTGGCGGAGAGAGGAACGCGGGTTGGCGGAGAGAGGAACGCAGGTTGGCGGAGAGAGGAACGCAGGTTGGCGGCAGGTTGGCGGAGAGAGGAACGCGGGTTGGCGGAGAGAGGAACGCAGGTTGGCGGAGAGAGGAACGCAGGTTGGCGGAGAGAGGAACGCAGGTTGGCGGGGAGAGGAACGCAGGTTGGCGGCAGGTTGGCGGAGAGAGGAACGCAGGTTGGCGGAGAGACGAACGCAGGTTGGCGGAGAGACGAACGCAGGTTGGTGGCAGGTTGGCGGAGAGAGGAACGCAGGTTGGCGGAGAGAGAAACGCAGGTCGGCGGAGAGACGAACGCAGGTTGGCGTTAGGCTGGCGGAGAGAGGAACGCAGGTTGGCGGAGAGAGAAGCGCAGGTCGGCGGAGAGACGAACGCAGGTTGGCGGCAGGTTGGCGGAGAGACGAACTCAGGTCGGCGGAGAGACGAACGCAGGTTGGCGGAGAGAGGAACTCAGGTTGGCGGAGAAACGAACGCAGGTTGGCGGAGAGAGGAACGCAGGTTGGCGGAGAGAGGAACGCAGGTTGGCGGAGAGAGGAACGCAGGTTGGCAAGAGAGGAACGCAGGTTGGCGGCAGGTTGGCGGAGAGAGGAACGCGGGTTGGCGGAGAGAGGAACGCGGGTTGGCGGAGAGAGGAACTCAGGTTGGCGGAGAGAGGAACGCGGGTTGGCGGAGAGAGGGACGCAGGTTGGCGGAGAGAGGAACGCAGGTTGGCGGGGAGAGGAACGCGGGTTGGCGGAGAGATGAACGCAGGTTGGCGGAGAGAGGACCGCGGGTTGGCGGAGAGACGAACGCAGGTTGGCGGAGAGAGGAACGCGGGTTGGCGGAGAGAGGCACGCAGGTTGGCGGAGAGAGGAACGCAGGTTGGCGGAGAGAGGAACGCGGGTTGGCGGAGAGAGGAACGCGGGTTGGCGGAGAGAGGAACGCGGGTTGGCGGAGAGAGGAACGCGGGTTGGCGGAGAGAGGAACTCAGGTTGGCGGAGAGAGGAACGCAGGTTGGCGGAGAGAGGAACGCAGGTTGGCGGAGAGAGGAACTCAGGTTGGCGGAGAGACGAACGCAGGTTGGCGGAGAGAGGAACGCAGGTTGGCGGAGAGAGGAACGCAGGTTGGCAAGAGAGGAACGCAGGTTGGCAAGAGAGGAACGCAGGTTGGCGGCAGGTTGGCGGAGAGAGGAACGCAGGTTGGCGAGGAGAGGAGCGCAGGTTGGCGGAGAGACGAACGCAGGTTGGCGGAGAGAGGAACGCAGGTTGGCGGAGAGACGAACGCAGGTTGGCCTAGAGAGGAACGCGGGTTGGCGGAGAGAGAAACGCAGGTTGGCGGAGAGATGAACGCAGGTTGGCGGAGAGAGGACCGCGGGTTGGTGGAGAGAGGAGCGCAGGTTGGCGGAGAGAGGAACGCACGTTGGCGGAGAGAGGAACGCAGGTTGGCGGAGAGACGAACGCAGGTTGGCGGAGAGAGGAACGCAGGTTGGCGGAGAGAGGAACGCGGGTTGGCGGAGAGAGGAACGCAGGTTGGCGGGGAGAGGAGCGCAGGTTGGCGGAGAGAGGAACGCGGGTTGGCGGAGAGAGGAACGCGGGTTGGCGGAGAGATGAACGCAGGTTGGCGGAGAGAGGACCGCGGGTTGGCGGAGAGAGGAACGCAGGTTGGCGGAGAGAGGTACGCAGGTTGGCGGAGAGAGGAACGCGGGTTGGTGGAGAGAGGAACGCAGGTTGGCGGAGAGACGAACGCAGGTTGGCGGCAGGTTGGCGGAGAGACGAAAGCAGGTTGGTGGCGAGAGGAACGCAGGTTGGCGGAGAGACGAACGCAGGTTGGCGGAGAGAGGAACGCAGGTTGGCGGAGAGAGGAACGCAGGTTGGCGGCAGGTTGGCGGGGAGAGGAACGTAGGTTGGCGGAGAGAGGAACGCAGGTTGGCGGAGAGACGAACGCAGGTTGGCAAAGAGACGAACGCAGGTTGGCGGAGAGAGGAACGCAGGTTGGCGGAGAGAGGAACGCGGGTTGGCGGAGAGAGGAACGCAGGTTGGCGGAGAGAGGAACGCAGGTTGGCGGCAGGTTGGCGGAGAGAGGAACGCGGGTTGGCGGAGAGAGGAACCCAGGTTGGCGGAGAGAGGAACGCAGGTTGGCGGAGAGAGGAACGCAGGTTGGCGGGGAGAGGAACGCAGGTTGGCGGCAGGTTGGCGGAGAGAGGAACGCAGGTTGGCGGAGAGACGAACGCAGGTTGGCGGAGAGACGAACGCAGGTTGGCGGCAGGTTGGCGGAGAGAGGAACGCAGGTTGGCGGAGAGAGAAACGCAGGTCGGCGGAGAGACGAACGCAGGTTGGCGGCAGGTTGGCGGAGAGAGGAACGCAGGTTGGCGGAGAGAGAAACGCAGGTCGGCGGAGAGACGAACGCAGGTTGGCGGCAGGTTGGCGGAGAGACGAACTCAGGTCGGCGGAGAAACGAACGCAGGTTGGCGGAGAGACGAACGCAGGTTGGCGGAGAGAGGAACGCAGGTTGGCGGAGAGAGGAACGCTCTTTAAAGACTAAAAACACAGTTCTTTCTGTTTCAGCCCCTGATGCTGCGCCTACCCTCATCTTCCTTGACATATGGTGTCTCTCTCTCTCTCCCGCTCTCTCTCTCTCCAATTCAATTCGAAGGGCTTTATTGGCATGGGAAACATATGTTAACATTGTCAAAACAAATGAAATATATAATGATATAATGGTATAATGGTATATATAATATATATGGTTCTCAATCGGGGACAGCTGTCTATCGTTGTCTTTGATTGGGAACCATACTTAGGTAGCCCTTTTCCCTCCTTTTTTGTGGGAAGTTAACTTTGTTTCTGGCACATTGCCCTTAAGCTTCACGGTCGTTTTGTATTGTTTATTGTTTTTGTCGGCGTCATTTCTAAATAAAAGGAATATGTACGCTCACCACGCTGTGCTTTCGTCTACTTCATTCAACGGCCGTGACAGGTGAATCATTGAAGCCACAGACAACTAAGAAGGACATTGTGACCTCTGGTGGACAACCAGAGCCTTACACCCATTGAGTCCTTCCCACAGAAGGATTGATTGGTTGCAACAGAGAGACAACAAGCAACTACATCTACACTTAAATACATTACATTTCTTACCGAGACGGGCGGTGGTTCATGTGCAAGGTATATGATTAATGTGAGAATAGTTATAGAATGCATCCACGATAAATGTCCCTTTCTCTAGCTCTCTCTTTCCCCACCTCCTCTCCATTGTGATTAAAAACCGTCATATCTTGTCAGTCCACTAGGGTAAATACAGAGGCCCATCAGGAGAGATGTCTTGTAAATACAGAGGCCCATTGTAACGCTCAATGAGTGAATGGGTGTGGAGTCAGGCGCAGAGAGCAAAGGATACGGGGAAAAACACGCTTTAATGTCCAACCAAAAAAGGTACAAATGGTAACACCAAAACATAGGCGTAATAAACTCCACTTCAGTACACTCTGGTAAAATAATCCGGACAGCGAAAAAAAAACAATAAACACGAACACCTCACACAAAACAGAAGACAAGCCCGCACAAACAGAAGCGGGCTAAACGAACTTAAATAACACCACCCTAACAACCAAACAATGAACAGGTGAAAACAATTAGACAAAACCAAACGAAAAAGGAAAAAGGGATCGGTGGCAGCTAGTAGACCGGTGACGACGACCGCCGAGCGCGGCACGAACAGGAAGGGGAGCCACCTTCGGTAATATTCGTGACACCCATCAGGGGATACATCTGTAAATACAGAGGCCCATCAGGGGATACGTCTGTAAATACAGAGGCCCATCAGGAGATACGTCTGTAAATACAGAGGCCCATCAGGAGATACGTCTGTAAATACAGAGGCCCATCAGGAGATACGTCTGTAAATACAGAGGCCCATCAGGAGATACGTCTGTAAATACAGAGGCCCATCAGGGGATACGTCTGTAAATACAGAGGCCCATCAGGAGATACGTCTGTAAATACAGAGGCCCATCAGGAGATACGTCTGTAAATAGAGGCCCATCAGGGGATACGTCTGTAAATACAGAGGCCCATCAGGAGATACGTCTGTAAATACAGAGGCCCATCAGGAGATACGTCTGTAAATACAGAGGCCCATCAGGAGATACGTCTGTAAATACAGAGGCCCATCAGGAGATACGTCTGTAAATACAGAGGCCCATCAGGAGATACGTCTGTAAATACAGAGGCCCATCAGGAGATACGTCTGTAAATACAGAGGCCCATCAGGAGATACGTCTGTAAATACAGAGGCCCATCAGGAGAGATGTCTGTAAATACCGAGCCCAATCAGGAGAAAAGCATTGGTGAAAATCTGTTCATTTATTTTTTTCATTTTCTCTCCCTCCCTTAAAAGTGAGTTGAAATGAAAAGTGACGTGTGAGGGAACACATGGCATCTGCTCCAGTGACTAGTGAATATGGGGCACAGTATTGGCACCTAGAGTTACTCCAGAATTAATGAACACACACACACATACACTGTCATCACAGTTGTTTGTTCCAATACTGACGCCTACTTGCCAAGTCACATCCCATCAGTCCGTTCCATCTTGTCACTTTTCCTTCCCCATCTAGGAAACAAATGACTCAGCGTCCCCGCCTCCCAAACACTATCAAGATGGTGGATAATAAAAAGATCACTTTCTGTCTCTAAGCTTTAATTGACCAGACTGTCTCGTGGAGACGTAGTCTGCTTTCGTAGATATATCTACTATGTGGTATATTTTGAACCGGTTGTTCAGTAGGCTGTATGTCACAGCTACAGACTGTGTCCTGACTAGAAACATATATAGGTTGTTAACTTGGTGTGTCGCAACAGAACTCTAAATCCTTGTCACGATCGTCAAAGGGACTGAGAGAGGACCAAGGCGCAGCGCGTGGAAAGTACATCTTCTTTTTATTATAAGAAGGAAAACGAAACAAAACAACAAAACAGACGACCGTGAAGCTATACAAACATAAGTGCTGACACAAAACACTTCGACATAGACACAGCTAGACTTCTATACTAAACATAAACCCAACTACTCTAATAAACCCCCTAAACCTTACAACCACCCTAGACACTACAAAAAACACATACATTCCCCATGTCACACCCTGACCTAACTAAAATAATTAAGAAAACAAAGAATACTAAGGCCAGGGCGTGACATAACCCCCCCCTTAAGGTGCGAACTCCGGGCGCACCAGCACATAGTCTAGGGGAGGGTCTGGGTGGGCGTCCGTCCACGGCGGCGGCTCCGGCACTGGTCGTGGTCCCCACCCCACCATAGTCACTACCCGCTTACGTAGCCTCCTCCAAATGGCCACCCTCCACATTAACCCCACTGGATTAAGGGGCAGCACCGGACTAAGGGGCAGCACCGGACTAAGGGGCAGCACCGGGATAAGGGGCAGCACCAGGATAAGGGGCAGCACCAGGATAAGGGGCAGCACCAGGATAAGGGGCAGCTCCGGACTGAGGGACGGCAGCTCCGGACTGAGGGACGGATCCTGGCTGGATGACTGCTCTGGCGGATCTTGGCTGGACGGCTCTGGCGGATCCTGGCTGGACGGCTCATGGCTGGCTGACGGATCTGGCTGCTCATGGCTGGCTGACGGATCTGGCTGCTCATGGCTGGCTGACGGATCTGGCTGCTCATGGCTGGTTGGCGGATCTGGCTGCTCATGGCTGGCTGACGGATCTGGCTGCTCATGGCTGGCTGACGGATCTGGCTGCTCATGGCTGGCTGACGGATCTGGCTGCTCATGGCTGGCTGACGGATCTGGCTGCTCATGGCTGGCTGACGGATCTGGCTGCTCATGGCTGGCTGACGGCTCTGGACGCTCATGGCTGGCTGACGGCTCTGGCAGATCCTGTCTGGTTGGCGACTCTGGCAGATCCTGTCTGGTTGGCGGCTCTGGCAGATCCTGTCTGGTTGGCGGCTCTGGCAGATCCTGTCTGGTTGGCGGCTCTGGCAGATCCTGTCTGGTTGGCGGCTCTGGCAGATCCTGTCTGGTTGGCGGCTCTGGCAGATCCTGACTGACGAATGGCTCTAGCGGCTCCTGACTGACTAACGGCTCTGACGGCTCGGGACAGACGGGCGGCTCTAATGGCTCGGGACAGACGGACGGCTCAGACGGCACTGGGCAGACGGATGGCTCAGACGGCGCTGGGGAGACGGATGGCTCAGATGGCGCTGGGGAGACGGATGGCTCAGATGGCGCTGGGGAGACGGATGGCTCAGATGGCGCTGGGGAGACGGATGGCTCAGATGGCGCTGGGGAGACGGATGGCTCAGATGGCACTGGGCAGACGGATGGCTCTGGCCGGAATAGGCGCACTGTAGGCCTGGTGCGTGGTGCCGGAACTGGAGGCACCGGGCTAAGGACACGCACCTTCAGGCTAGTGCGGGGAGAAGGAACAGGGCATACTGGACCCTGGGGACGCACATTAGGCCTAGTGCGTGGTGCCGGAACTGGTGGTACCGGGCTGGGGACACGCATCTCAGGGCTAATGCGGGGAGCAGCAACAGGATGCACAGGACTCTGGAGACGCACAGGAGGCTTGGTGCGTGGTGCCGGAATTGGTGGTACCGGGCTGGAGACACGCACCATAGGACGAGTGCGTGGAGGAGGAACAGGGCTCTGGAGACACACTGGAAGCCTGGTGCGTGGTGTAGGCACTGGTGGAACTGGACTGGGGCGGGGAGGTGGAGCCGGAAATACCGGACCGTGCAGGCGTACTGGTTCCCTTGAGCACCGAGCCTGCCCAACCTTACCTGGTTGAATGCTCCCGTCGCCCTACCCGTGCGGGGAGGTGGAATAACCCGCACCGGGCTATGTAGGCGAACCGGGGACACCATGCGTAAGGCTGGTGCCATGTATGCCGGCCCGAGGAGACGCACTGGAGACCAGACGCGTTGAGCCGGCTTCATGACACCTGGCTCAATGCCCAATCTAGCCCTACCAGTGCAGGGAGGTAGAATAACCCGCACCGGGCTATGAACACGTACAGGAGACACCGTGCGCTCTACTGCGTAACACGGTGTTCGCCCGTACTCCCGCTCTCCACGGTTAGCCTGGGAAGTGGGCGCAGGTCTCCTACCTGCCCTCGGCCCACTACCTCTAAGCCCCCCCCCAAGAATTTTTTTGGGCTGACTCACAGGCTTCCTACCGCGTCGTCGTGCTGCCTCCATTCGCCGGTATCCCTCCTCACACTGCGCCAGAGAATCCCAGGCTGGCTCCGGCACTCGCCCTGGGTCGATCGCCCACCTGTCGATCTCCTCCCACGTAGTGTAGTCCATATTACGCTCCCATTTCCATTCCTCCTTGCGCTGCTCCTGTTGCCGCTTTTCACGCTGCTTGATCCCGCATTGGTGGGGAATTCTGTCACGATTGTCAAAGGGACTGAGAGAGGACCAAGGCGCAGCGCGTGGAAAGTACATCTTCTTTTTATTATAAGAAGGAAAACGAAACAAAACAACAAAACAGACGACCGTGAAGCTATACAAACATAAGTGCTGACACAAAACACTTCGACATAGACACAGCTAGACTTCTATACTAAACATAAACCCAACTACTCTAATAAACCCCCTAAACCTTACAACCACCCTAGACACTACAAAAAACACATACATTCCCCATGTCACACCCTGACCTAACTAAAATAATTAAGAAAACAAAGAATACTAAGGCCAGGGCGTGACAATCCTTTAGGTGTGTCACAACAGAACTCTAAATCCTTTAGGTGTGTCACAACAGAACTCTAAATTTTTTAGTTGGTCACAACAGAACTCTAAATCCTTTAGTTGGGTCACAACAGAACTCTAAATCCTTTAGGTGGGTCACAACAGAACTCTAAATCCTTTAGGTGGGTCACAACAGAACTCTAAATACTTTAGGTGGGTCACAACAGAACTCTAAATACTTTAGGCGGGTCACAACAGAACTCTAAATACTTTAGGCAGGTCACAACAGAACTCTAAATCCTTTAGGTGGGTCACAACAGAACTCTAAAACCTTTAGGTGTGTCACAGTGCAGAAACTCAGTTATACAACACTGTTATGACTCTTCTAGTCGAGGATCCAAGGCCTCAGATGAGCTTGGAAAATGGCTGACAGCCAGACCCCCTCTCTCCCACAGGAGAGGAGAGGGAAGGATGGGCCGGTTTTATGACACCTCACGCCAATCGTAAATCTTATGCAGTAGAGAACTCTCTCGTGCTTTTTAGTATCAATGTTGGAATGTCTTTGTTACGGAGACATTTTATCAGACCTCAGGATAAGACACAGATGCAGACAGTGCAAAGTAACAAAAGTTTATAACAAAAACAGGGGGCAGGCAAACGACAGGTAAAGGGCAGGAAGAGGTCAGTAATCCAGAACAGAGTCTGAAAGGTACAGAACGGCAGGCAGGCTCAGGGTCAGGGTAGGCAGAGGTCAGTAATCCAGAACAGAGTCTGAAAGGTACAGAACGGCAGGCAGGCTCAGGGTCAGGGTAGGCAGAGGTCAGTAATCCAGAACAGAGTCTGAAAGGTACAGAACGGCAGGCAGGCTCAGGGTCAGGGTAGGCAGAGGTCAGTAATCCAGAACAGAGTCTGAAAGGTACAGAACGGCAGGCAGGCTCAGGGTCAGGGCAGGAAGAGGTCAGTAATCCAGAACAGAGTCTGAAAGGTACAGAACGGCAGGCAGGCTCAGGGTCAGGGTAGGCAGAGGTCAGTAATCCAGGGCAGTGTCATAAGGTACAGAACGGCAGGCAGGCTCAGGGTCAGGGTAGGCAGAGGTCAGTAATCCAGAACAGAGTCTGAAAGGTACAGAACGGCAGGCAGGCTCAGGGTCTGGGCAGGCAGAGGTCAGTAATCCAGAACAGAGTCTGAAAGGTACAGAACGGCAGGCAGGCTCAGGGTCTGGGCAGGCAGAGGTCAGTAATCCAGGGCAGTGTCATAAGGTACAGAACGGCAGGCAGGCTCAGGGTCAGGGCAGGCAGAGGTCAGTAATCCAGAACAGAGTCCGAAAGGTACAGAACGGCAGGCAGGCTCAGGGTCAGGGTAGGCAGAGGTCAGTAATCCAGGGCAGTGTCATAAGGTACAGAACGGCAGGCAGGCTCAGGGTCAGGGTAGGCAGAGGTCAGTAATCCAGGGCAGTGTCATAAGGTACAGAACGGCAGGCAGGCTCAGGGTCAGGGTAGGCAGAGGTCAGTAATCCAGAACAGAGTCCGAAAGGTACAGAACGGCAGGCAGGCTCAGGGTCAGGGCAGGCAGAGGTCAGTAATCCAGGGCAGTGTCATAAGGTACAGAACGGCAGGCAGGCTCAGGGTCAGGGTAGGCAGAGGTCAGTAATCCAGGGCAGTGTCATAAGGTACAGAACGGCAGGCAGGCTCAGGGTCAGGTCAGGCAGAATGGTCAAAACCAGGAAAACTAGAAAACAGGGATTAGAGAGAAAAACAGGAGTATGGGGAAAATGCTGGTAGGCTTGACGAGACAAGACGAACTGGAAACAGACAAACAGAAAACACAGGTATATATGCATAGGGGAAATTGGGAAAATGGGCGACACCTGGAGGGTGGTGGAGACAAGCACAAGACAGGTGAAGCAGATCAGGGTGTGACATGTTGACGCCCCACAAATTCTAATGTGCAAAGAGTGCACTTTGGAACAATATTTCTAAGATAGGAATGTTAAGAATGGTCAGTAGGGATCTAAAGAATAATCATGCCATATTGCTTTTCATTTTGTGACGTTATTAAAAACTGTATGAACCAAATATTGTAACTTAGGAAGGAAACCGCCTTCGGCTGTTAAGTTTCCATCCAATATGACGTTAATACAATATGAAGAATGATTGAAGTATTTTTGTTAAGATAGGAATGTGATTTTAGTTCACTAACGAGACCATAGTTTCATGTCCGTTGCACATTAGCTAAGCCACGCCCAGAATGAGGTCAGAAGAGCATGTCAGTGTGATGGAACCGCCCTTTTTCGACCAGAGTGCTTAATTGGACTCGCTAGGAATTAACATACCAGCCCAGCAGACTTGAAGCGTGAGCTAAACGTAACAAATGGTTGAAACTCTAAGACCAGAAAATGTGTAGCTGTGGCTAACGGCTGAAAAGATTTAAAACTTTGAATCTCCACACGAGGTGAAGAAGATAAAGACTAAACCAGATAACTTGTCAGTCTGCAGCTGTGCATGTAAAGGGATCTAGAACTTTGACTATCTACCCGAGAAAAGAGGCAAGAAGCTCACCTCAGACAATCACTGGTGAATCATTGACGCCACAGACAACTAAGAAGGACATTGTGACCTCTGGTGGACAACCAGAGCCTTACACCCATCGAGTCCTTCCCACAGAAGGATTGATTGGTTGCAACAGAGAGACAACAAGCAACTACATCTACACTTAAATACATTACATTTCTTACCGAGACGGGCGGTGGTTCATGTGCAAGGTATATGATTAATGTGAGAACAGTTATAGAATGTATCCACGATAAAAATGTCCCTTTCTCTATCTCTCTCTTTCCCCACCTCCTCTCCATTGTGATTCAAGCCGTCATATCTTGTCAGTCCACTAGGGACTTTTGTCTCATGTAAGTGTGTATGTGTATTCCGTGTTATTATTTAGTTAGTTAGTAAATAAATAACTAAATCAATTTGTGTAGAACTGAATAATCAGAAAAGGCTGGGGTTCTTATGGATTCAAGAAGTCTGCAACATTCAGAATGAGACTGATATGAGGTAATGATTAATAAATGACTGTTATCGATATATCTTACATATCATCTTGAGTTGAATGGAGATGGTAACTCGTTAACCTTTTGTCAATAGGGGGAGCAGTTAGCATTTATTTTTTCTGGGTGTTGCCAAATTAAACTGCCTCGTGCTCAATTCTTGCTCGTACAATATGCATATTATTAATTCTATTGGATAGAAAACACTCTCTAGTTTCATAAACCGTTGGAATTATGTCTGTGGGTGACCCAGAACTCTTTCTACAGCGAAATCCATGACAGGTACTGCGAAGGTCTGAGAGCGAAGCTCTGGTCTCAGATCAGTTTTAAAGGTCTGTGTGTATCCTATGGAACGACATGAACTGCACCCGCCTTCCCCTGGATGTCAGTAACCAATGAGAAGTGGAATGGGCTTGCTACGTAGCTCTCAGAGGTTATAAAAGGCCAAGGAGTGAGGGTAGCCTTATTTTCGACGCTGACCATTACGCAGAAAGGGACCTCAGGATGCCATTTTCAAACGCTCAGTTATCAACGTTAGATGTATCCGTCTGTAATTTAATTCGATATAGGTGTTAGAAACATCATAACGAAGCTATTTTAAACCGAGTTATATCAGATTATGCGAGTATATTGCTATTTTTCGGAATTTCCTCAGTATTGCGTCTTGAGGATTTGGACACGTTGGGGCAAAATAGCTATTGTTAGCTATTGTTAGCTGCTATATCAGAAGTTGAATGCAACGTTTTACAACCAAGCAACGATTCTTTTGGACAAAGGACCACTTGGCCAAGATTCTGATGGAAGCTCGTCGAAAAGTAAGAGCTATTTATGATGTTATTCCGTTTTTATGTGGAAAAATGTAAACTCAATAATGACGATTAGTGACGCCATTATTGCGGCACTAGTCTGGCTGTAACGCACACTGTATGTCTAGTAACGTTAATTTTAAAAATCTAACTCAGCGGTTGCATTAATAACTAATGCATCTTTCATTTCATGTCCAACCTGTATTTTTTTAGTCAAGTTTATGAATAGTTTTCGATAAAAATAGTTGTATTTTCAAAATGGCGCCGGGCAGATTGCTTGAGTAGTTGGACACTATTTCCATTGTGTAAGCACGATTTGTGCCGCTAAATATGCACATTTTCGATCAAACTCTATATGGATTGTGTAATATGATGTTACAGGAGTGTCATCGGAGGAATTCTGAGAAGGTTAGTGAAAAAATTAATGTATTTTGGTGATGATAACGCTATAGCCCATTTTGCCTTGAATCAATGCTCGGGTAACGTTTGCAAATGTGGTATGCTAATATAACGATTTATTGTGTTTTCGCTGTAAGACACTTTGAAAATCTGAAATATTGTCTGAATTCACAAGATCTGTGTCTTTCCATTGCTGTGAGCTGTGTATTTTTAAGAAATGTTTTATGATGAGTAAATTGGTCATACACGTTGCTCTCTGTAGTAATTCTAGTCGCTTTGGGGAGATTTGTGATGGTGGCTGCAATTGCAAACTATGATTTATACCTGAAATATGCACATTTTTCTAACAAAACCTATGCTATACAATAAATATGTTATCAGACTGTCATCTGATGAGGTTTTTTCTTGGTTAGTGGCTATCAATATCTTTATTTGGCCGAATTGGTGATAGCACCTGATGGAGTAAGAAACTGATGGAGTTAGAAAAGTGGTGTCTTTTGCTAACGGGGTTAGCTAATAGATTTACATATTTTGTCTTCCCTGTAAAACATTTTAAAAATCTGAAATGGTGGCTTTATTCACAAGATCTGTATCTTTCATTTGGTGTCTTGGACTTGTGATTTAATGATATTTAGATGCTACTATTTAATTGTGACGCTATGCTAGCGATGCTAATCAGTGTGGGGGGGGTGGGGGGTGATCCCGGATCCGGGTTTCTGAGGCGGTAAAAGTTAATAAACAACTCTTCCCGTGGTGCCCCAAATTCCTAATGAGTTAATTGTTACATGATTAATTTAAATCGAGTAACAATTAAAACATAGTTAGTGGATTAAATAAATAATAGTCATCAGATAAACAACACAATATTTAAGGAATGTAGTGTTTGGTAGCCTAGTGAGGTTTTAATGAGATATAAAACAAGGTGTACCAGAGGGTTAGACTCAGACTTTTAAATATCTTCAGCCCTCATTATAGACTGTTCAGGGTAACACATGTCAGTAGTCTCACCACCCTGAGGACGCGCCACCATTATAATTGCTGTCTGACCCCATGTACTTCTGATCTAAGAGGGAAGCATTCTGTGTGTGTGTGTGTGTGTGTGTGTGTGTGTGTGTGTGTGTGTGTGTGTGTGTGTGTGTGTGTGTGTGTGTGTGTGTGTGTGTGTGTGTGTGTGTGTGTGTGTGTGTGTGTGCGTGTGTGCGTGTGTGCGCGCGCGTGTGTGTGTGTGCCTGCATGTCAGTCTGTTAATTATGACAAGATACTGACAAGATACTGACAAAGTAAACTAACAGACTTCATTATACACAGATGATTAGGCCTAGCTCACTTTGGTTCAGATTGTTTGTGTGACCAAAGAGGAGGAAGGAGCAAGGAAGGGAGGAATTAAACATGTATTAAATTGATATGTTTTTGTTACTGGCCTACACACAATACCCTATAACGTCAAAGTGGAATTATGTTTTTTTATTTTTTACAAATTAATAAAACATTAAACACTGAAATGTCAATAAGCATTCAACCTCTTTGTTATGGCCTAAATAAGTTAGGAGTAAAAAGTAGCTTAACGAGTCACATAATAAGTTGCATGGACTCACTCTGTGCAATAGTAATGTTTAACAGGATTTTTGAATGACTACCTCATCGCTGTACCCCACACACACAATTATCTGTAAGGGAATTTTTACTAGGATTAAATGACAGGAATTGTGAAAAACTGAGTTTAAATGTATTTGGCTAAGGTGTATGTAAACTTCCGACTTCAACTGTATATACAGAGAAAAGAGTCGGCCCGAGAATTGAACCCTGTGGCACCCCCATAGAGACTGCCAGAGGTCTGGACAACAGGCCCTCCGATTTGACATACTGCACTCTATCTGAGAAGTAGTTAGCGAACCAGGCGAGGCAGTCATTAGAGAAACCGAGTCTGTCGATAAGAATACGGTGATTGACAGAGTCGAAGGCCTTGGCCGGGTCGATGAAGACGGCTGCACAGTACTGTGGATGATGTATCAATACACCCAGTCACTACAAAGATAAAGGTGTCCTTCCTATGGATTTCATCATGAGGCCAATGGTAACTTTAAAACAGTTACAGAGTTTAATGGCTTAAATAACAGAAAACTGAGGATGGATCAACAACATTGGAGTTACTCAGCCTGGTCTCATAGACTAGATGTAACATACTAAATGTAAATAAAAAATATTCCAGAAGATGCATCCTGTTTGCAACAAGGCACTAATGTGGCAAAGCAATTTAACTTTTTGTCCTGAATACAAAAGTGCTATGTTTGGTGCAAATTCAATACAACACATTACTAAGTATCACTCTCCACACTTTCAAGCATAGTGGTGTCTGCATCATGTTATGGGTATGATTGTAATCGTCAAGGACTTGGGAGTTTATCAGCATAAAAAATAAAACGGAATGGAGCCCAGGCAAAATCCTAGAGGGAAACCAGTTTAGGCCAAATCTACACTGGAGATGCTTACCAAGAAGACAGTGAAAGTTCCTGAGTGGCCGAGTTACAGTTTGTCTAGCAATGATCAACAACCAATTGGACAGAACTTGAGGAATTAAAAAAAAATAATAATGGGCAAAGGTTGCACAATCCAGGTGTGGAAAGCTCTTCTAGACTTCCTCAGAAAGACTCACAGCTGAAATCACTGCCTAAAGGTGCTTCTACAAGGTATTAACTCAGAGGTGTGAATACTTATGTAAATTAGATTTCATTATGTAAATGAGATTTCATTTTCAATACATTTTGTAAATATGGGGTATTGTGTGTAAATGGGTGAGAGAAAGAAATCTATTTCATCCATTTTGAATTCAGGCTGAAACACCAACATGTGGAATAATTCAAGAGGTATGAATACTTTATGAAGGCACTGTGTGGCTGTACTAATGAACACTTATGAACACTTATGAACACTTATGAACACTTATGAACAGTTGTAAAGAGTCCTCAACATAGAGGAGGTCTCTTTACACCTGATCTGTGTTTTCTGACTGTCACCATCCCATAAACCTGGCTCTACACAGTGGTTACCAGCGGTTACCAAAGCTCTCTACCCATGAAGCAAATTGCTTTCCATCCCCACTGATCACATCACCAGTGGATCAGCTGCCATCAGAGCACCACACACGCACTCACACATGCACACACAAAATCACTGAAGTGCTCTCACTTCACCTCCTAATGTCTCAAATAAAGCTAGGAATGTTAGCCTCTTGAACTGTCTCTTTGAAATGTAAAAAAAAAAATGGGGAAAGGAAAAAACTGACAGAGATGAGAAAGATGAGTGCTACCTAGCTCCTGCTGTCTCTCATGGAGTTTGGTGAGAAAGAGGTTAATTTGAAAATCTGCCTGTATCAGTGGCGGTCGGTGCCGTTTAAGGTGAGGGAGGACAACTGTTTTTTTTCATGAGCACGGCCTTATTTCTATTACAGCATATTGGATGACTGTCATTTGTAAGTGCACACAGGTCAAGAGACAAATTTGATGTGACCGCCTTGCACACTCTTACCTGCATCTAGCTGATATAGGGTGTAATCATTAGTCCAACAGTTGCAAACAAGAGTTTTTATTGGTCAAATTCAGGTATGATTATCCCCGTTTTGTTCCTTTTGCTTCCATTTAAGAAATGTTTTTCAACAGAATCAGCAGAATGAATACACCCCTGATCACACGTCAACACAGTTCACTTTCAAATCAGCCACGTTGTATTCCTTCTCGCATGCGCTCTCCTCTTCTCACCACTTCCCTTCTCTTGACTTCAATGCACAACACATCAGCTATATGTAACCTGGCGAAAAAAACTTTACAAGTCAAACCGCTGCACACAGCCTACATCGTTGTCACCATATTTGATAAAGTAACGTCGTAGTCACCATAGCTAATAGAAACTAACTCGTTAGTAAACCCACCACAATCATGCAGTAACGTTACAGTATACAGTCAGTAAGCAGTTACACTGGCAAGCCCCGGTGGCAATAAATTAGTCAAACCAGAAGCTTACCTTGACTTGGAGGAGTTTCAGTGTTGTGTTGGATAGTCATAGCCAGCTAGCTAACATATCACCCCTCTGTTTGAACAGGGTGTTTCAGTAGGCTGAACTAGCTAGCTGCATTTTGGAAGAAATTAATCTGTTCAAAACTGTTCAACTATTGTCTCTCTCTCTCTCTTTGAGTCAACTACTCACCACATTTTATGCACTGCAGTTCTAGCTAGCTGTAGCTTATGCTTTCAGTACTAGATTCATTCTCTGATACTTTGATTGGGTGGACAACATATCAGTTCATGCTGCAAGAGCTCTGATAGATTGGAGGATGTACTCTGGAAGTTGTCATAATTACTGAGTAAGTCTATAGAAGGTGATGAGAACAATGAGCCTCCTAGGTTTTGTATTGAAGTCAATGTACCCAGAAGGGGACGGAAGCTAACTGTCCTCCGGCTACACCATGGTGCTACCCTACAGAGTGCTGTTGAGGCTACTGTGGACCTTCTTTGCAAAACAGTGTTTTAATCAATTATTTGGTGACAGGTGATTATATTTTGTATAGTTTTATCTAAAAAGGATAACTTTTTAAATGTTTTAATCTTATTTTTATGAAATTCACTGAGGAGGATGGTCCTCCCCTTCCTCCTCTGAGGATCCTTCCCTGGCCTGTCTGTATGTGTGGTTTGTGTGGTGTGTCTTCTCTCATCATCACACATTGAGATTATTCTTTTGGGAACTGTGTAATTTAAGGGCTGGGGCACAGTGCATGGTGTAATCCACACTGTATCCCTTAAACAGCTATTTGTTTACCTTGATGTTCCACAATACAGCAAATTAGGTTTATTGGAATCCTTTGCTAATAATATTGTTTTCCTTTTCACTGTTGGAACGAGTGAGTGTGCCGTTCTTTCCGTGAACTGTTGGAGTAGTCCTGGTTTTACCCTCTGAATCGAATGAAAAGCTATTAGATCTGTCGACAGCAGGGGGAAGAAGAGTTTAGCATGTACTGTGAACTGAACGGGTCTGATATCATACTGTTTTCTGTCTCCATTCCCTGCTTTCACCTTAGATAAACAGAGGGAAGGAGAGAATTGAGAGGGGTAACGAGAGAGAGAGAGAGAGAGAGAGAGAAAGAGAGAGAGAGAGAGAGAGAGAGAGAGAGAGAGAGAGAGAGAGAGAGAGAGAGAGAGAGAGAGAGGGCTTGTATTGGGAGATGAAGGGCAGTACTCAGTGGAGGTGTCTGAAGTTCTCTCTCTCAGTACTCAGTGGAGGTGTCTGAAGTTCTCTCTCTCAGTACTCAGTGGAGGTGTCTGAAGTTCTCTCTCTCAGGACTCAGTGGAAGTGTCTGAAGTTCTCTCTCTCTCTCAGTACTCAGTGGAGGTGTCTGAAGTTATCTCTCAGGACTCAGTGGAGGTGTCTGAAGTTCTCTCTCTCAGTACTCAGTGGAGGTGTCTGAAGTTCTCTCTCTCAGTACTCAGTGGAGGTGTCTGAAGTTCTCTCTCTCAGTACTCAGTGGAGGTGTCTGAAGTTCTCTCTCTCAGTACTCAGTGGAGGTGTCTGAAGTTCTCTCTCTCAGGACTCAGTGGAGGTGTCTGAAGTTCTCTCTCTCAGGACTCAGTGGAAGTGTCTGAAGTTCTCTCTCTCTCTCAGTACTCAGTGGAGGTGTCTGAAGTTATCTCTCAGGACTCAGTGGAGGTGTCTGAAGTTCTCTCTCTCAGTACTCAGTGGAGGTGTCTGAAGTTCTCTCTCTCAGTACTCAGTGGAGGTGTCTAAAGTTCTCTCTCTCAGTACTCAGTGGAGGTGTCTGAAGTTCTCTCTCTCTCAGTACTCCATAAGGCTACTCAGCTGTATGCCTGGTCGTGATATGAGCAGCGTTTTCCACTACTGCAGGTCTTCATCATGCTTGAACAAAGATAACATGTCTGTTTACTGACACACTAGCTTCTTTTATCTGTTTAAACTGCCCTTTCAGAGTACCACCACCGCATCTCTCAAGACATCATTACAGTGCATGGAGGCAGAGATTACAGCTTCACTCACTGCTCTTATGTTTTCCATTTAGATAGCCCTCATTTCGCTACTCACCCCTTTGATGTCCTGACTGCGCTCAGAGGAGAGACGGACAGACAGAGTAGAAAGAGAAAGGGGGAAAGAGAGAGAGCAGAACCTGTTCTTTTCTTTTGATCGTCAGGTCTGTGAGTGTCTCGTTGTGTTAGATAATGAGAGAGTTGATGGTGTCTGTGTCAAACTCTTCTGAAGTCAGGTCAGAACCAAAACAAAGTTTCCATCTGTGCATGTGCGCGCATGTGTGCGTGCGTGTGTGTGCGTGTGTGCGTGCGTGTGTGTGCATGCGGTGCGTGCGTGTGTGCCCTCAGGTGGGGGAGGTATTCCTTCATCTTTAATGAAGCGACGGGTTAGCTGGCTGACTGTGAAGTTGTTTGATCCAGTGACATCGTCCTCTTTAACAGGAGAAAGGTTGCCGGTTCAAACCCCAGTTGTACCTTAAGACTTCTGAAGTATATTGTTTTGTGTTTGGGAGGGCTGGACAGTAATGGCTTCCTCTCCTTGAGTCTTTGAAATGTCCCTTTTCAGTACTGATGTGAAATCATTCAACAGGTGACCTAAGCAAATACCTGGTAGGCATCTGTAGTGTATTAGTGACACCTAGTGGTGACATACCAGCGGGGACTATGAGGCACGTGAGGAACGGATGAGGCTTGGGGTATGCAGTTGGATGGGTTTTGAGACCAGGAATATAGTATAGGTCAATGATTCCTGTGAGCCTGAGGCAAGTCGATACATTACAAATGGCCACGATGATATGGAAATAAAAATAAACATTATCCACTCAAGAAGCTGGGTGAGTGCAGGAAAAGTTCATTTGTAAAGGGACTTTTCATGAAAATCTAGCCAAACCGTTCAGTTAACAGAGCTAACTAGCAAACAAATGTGCTAGCTAGCAAAAGAAGCTAAGAACAATGGCACTGAACTTAACTTCTCTTCCGCTGCTTGAGGTGCATTCAGACCCAGCCAGTGTTGGTTTGCTATGAGCAAAATGGATTACTAGTTTCAAACTGTTCATCACTGATTCAGGAGTCAAAGATGCAGCATGAAAACAAGCTCTTGGGATGAGCACTTGGGAGGTTGGGATGAGCAGAATATATTCACCACGTTAGAGGACATGGGGGAAGACAAGGACTATGAGATTGCGTTGACAAATCTAAACGAGTACTTCATTCCACAAAAAAATAAACATTCCCTATAAGAGACATTTGTTTAGGCAAGCTGAACAAGCGCAGGGGGAAATCAGTGGACACGTTTGTGAGTAGACAAACAGTTGGCTGCTACATGTGATTAAGGGACCGAGTGATTGACCAGTGTCACTCAAATGTGTTGCGCAAGCAGCATCTATGCGAGAGGGTCCTCGCTCTCACCGCTCTAATGGATAGAGCAAGAACAATGGAGGCTGTTGACCAGCAGGCGGCCACAATGGAAAGACAAGAACAATGCAATTCAAAAGGGGAAAAGAACAAAAATAACCCAGACGGGAATAGAACAAAATATTCTTCATCTAACAAGAACCATCTAATGATGACCACGCTGTCCCAACATTTTTTTCTAACCTTTATTTAACTAGACAAGTCAGTTAAGAACACTTCTACTTGGTCACAATCCCGGATCCGGGAGCACCCCCATCAGTAAAAAAGCTGACTAGCATAGCCTAGCATAGCGTCACAAGTAAGTACTAGCATCTAAATATCATTAAATCACAAGTCCAAGACACCAGATGAAAGATACACATCTTGTGAATCCAGCCATCATTTCTGATTTTTAAAATGTTTTACAGGGAAGACACAATATGTAAATCTATTAGCTAACCACGATAGCAAAAGACACAACTTTTTTTTTCCACCATTTTTTTCCTGCATAGGTAGCTATCACAATTTCGACCAAATAAAGATATAAATAGCCACTAACCAAGAAACAACTTCATCAGATGACAGTCTGATAACATATTTATTGTATAGCATATGTTTTGTTAGAAAAATTTGCATATTTCAGGTATAAATCATAGTTTACCATTGCAGCCACCATCACAACTCTCACCAAAGCAACTAGAATAACTACAGAGACCAACGTGAATTACCTAAATACTCATCATAAAACATTTATGAAAAATACACAGCGTACAGCAAATGAAAGACAAAGATCTTGTGAATCCAGCCAATATTTCAGATTTTTTAAGTGTTTTACAGTGAAAACACAATATAGCATTATATTAGCTTACTACAATAGCCAACCACACAACAGCATTGATTCAAGCCAACAATAGCGATAACGAATAAACCAGCAAAAGATATTAATTTTTTCACTAACCTTCTCAAACTTCTTCAGATGACAGTCCTATAACATCATATTACACAATACATATAGAGTTTGTTCGAAAATGTGCATATTTAGCGGCACAAATCGTGGTTATACAATGAGAATAGTAGCCAAGCTGCCAACAATATGTCGGGAGAAATCTTGGGAGAGGCACCTAATCTAATCAGTAACTAAATTTAAACTTGACTAAAAAATACAGGTTGGACAGCAAATGAAAGATACATTAGTTCTTAATGCAATCGCTGTGTTAGATTTTTAAAATTAACGTTACTACGACATACAGCGTGCGTTAAAGCGAGACCGCACCGAAATTAATGGCGGAATATGAGTTTTACATTTTTCAACAGAACAACGAATTAACATCATAAATAGTTCTTACTTTTTGATGAGCTCCCATCAGAATCTTGGGCAAGTTGTCCTTTTTCCAAAAGAATCGTTGCTCGGTTGTAGATTGTCGCCTTCAACTTTGGAATTAGCAGTAAACATTAGCCATGTGGGCCAGACGTGCCCAACTCACTAGAACGCAGCACAAATAAATACCCGAAAATCGCAATATACTGATATAAACTGATATAACTCGGTTTAAAATAACAACATTATGATGTCTTTAACACCTATATCGAATAAAATCAGAGCCGGATATATCTAAGGGCTATAACGGGAGCTTTCTAGAACGCCATCCTGAGGTCTGTCTTGCGTCATGGCGAAGGAAAGAAAGAGAGGACCCACGTTGCCAGCCCATTTATAAGGCCTCAGATCTGCCTAGCAACTCCATTCCAATTCTCACTATTTGCTGACATCCAGGGGAAGGCGTATGCAGTGCATCTCAACCAATAGAAGACATGCAAATTAATAAACCGACCTCAGAACAGCCTGCAGATTTCAGATTTCTCACTTCCTCATAGGAAAATTGCTCCAACTCGAGTTCTGTTTTACTCACAGATATAATTCAAACAGTTTTAGAAACTAGAGAGTGTTTTCTATCCAATAGTAATAATAATATGCATATTGTACGAGCAAGAATTGAGTACGAGGCAGTTTAATTTGGGAACGAAATTATTACAAAGTGCAAACAGCACCCCCTATTGAGAAAAGGTTTTAAGAACAAATTCTTATTTGCAATGACGGCCACATCGGCCAAACCTGGACGACGCTGGGCCAATTGTGCGCCACGCTATGGGACTCCCAATCCCAGCCAGTTGTGATACAGCCTGGATTTGAACCAGGTCGTCTGTAG
Organism: Salvelinus namaycush; assembly: GCF_016432855.1. Lineage (NCBI taxonomy): Eukaryota > Metazoa > Chordata > Actinopteri > Salmoniformes > Salmonidae > Salvelinus > Salvelinus namaycush. The sequence continues at coordinate 35,156,690 of NC_052340.1, read as the reverse complement.
TGACGCCTCAATCACTGAGATGTGGTGTTTTAGACCGCTGCGCCACTCGGGAGCCCAAAATCTTCAGATGTGGTCAGGAGGACAAGCCATCCAATGATGACCACACTGTCAAATGCTTCAGATGTGGTCAAGATGGTATGATAGAAAAATGACAAGATTATGTTATAATACTGTTTATGCATCGAATGGTTGTTTCATGCTATAGAATAGAGTTCTCAGAACTCTCTCATCTGTGTCTGTGTGAACTCAGTTGAGCCTCTGCTTGGGCTGTCAAATGATTAAGTGATGGCTAGGTGATAAAACCAACAGCCACATTTTCCATTCTATGACAAGTGGTGCATGTGAGGGAGATGTCTCCGGTCTGACTGAGTCTGCATTTTATAGACTAAATTAGTGTCTGTGTGGGTGTAAAGTACCAGGGACGAGATCTTTTACGAATAGCTGATAAGGAGAACCTCGTCTTGGGGGGCCAAACCCTGGTTTCCATACAATGAGAACAGTCTTCACAGCAGATATTGTCTGCTGTGAATTATTCATTTCTTTCATAACAATCCTAACCTTTTGACTCATTCCACACATCTGTTGTTTGTCACCTATTCAGGAGGATGTGTCTTAACTATAAAATGCTGTGGCTTAGTTCTGCTGGTGGAACTCTCAGTCCAACACTCGAGAGTGTGTGGTGGGATCGACCAGTTTCATTATTGGAATAATGAATCGATATAGAATAAAGAGGATTGTTTGAAGAAATGACATAGTCTCTTTCACTTGATTAGAATATTCCACAACAAGGGCAAGCTATCTAATGATGACCACTCTGTCAAATTCTTCAGATGTGTTGAGGAGGACAAACCATCTAATGATGACCACACTGTCAAATTATACAGATGTGTTGAGGAGGACAAGCCATCTAATGATGACCACACTGTCAAATTATACAGATGTGTTGAGGAGGACAAGCCATCTAATGATGACCACACTGTCAAATTATACAGATGTGTTGAGGAGGACAAGCCATCTAATGATGACCACACTGTCAAATTATACAGATGTGTTGAGGAGGACAAGCCATCTAATGATGACCACACTGTCAAATTATACAGATGTGTTGAGGAGGACAAGCCATCTAATGATGACCACACTGTCAAATGCTTCAGGTGTGTTGAGGAGGACAAGCCATCTAATGATGACCACACTGTCAAATTATACAGATGTGTTGAGGAGGACAAGCCATCTAATGATGACCACACTGTCAAATGCTTCAGGTGTGTTGAGGAGGACAAGCCATCTAATGATGACCACACTGTCAAATGCTTCAGGTGTGTTGAGGAGGACAAGCCATCTAATGATGACCACACTGTAAAATGCTTCAGGTGTGTTGAGGAGGACAAGCCATCTAATGATGACCACACTGTCAAATTATACAGATGTGTTGAGGAGGACAAGCCATCTAATGATGACCACACTGTCAAATGCTTCAGGTGTGTTGAGGAGGACAAGCCATCTAATGATGACCACACTGTAAAATGCTTCAGGTGTGTTGAGGAGGACAAGCCATCTAATGATGACCACACTGTCAAATTATACAGATGTGTTGAGGAGGACAAGCCATCTAATGATGACCACACTGTCAAATGCTTCAGGTGTGTTGAGGAGGACAAGCCATCTAATGATGACCACACTGTCAAATTATACAGATGTGTTGAGGAGGACAAGCCATCTAATGATGACCACACTGTCAAATGCTTCAGGTGTGTTGAGGAGGACAAGCCATCTAATGATGACCACACTGTCAAATTATACAGATGTGTTGAGGAGGACAAGCCATCTAATGATGACCACACTGTCAAATGCTTCAGGTGTGTTGAGGAGGACAAGCCATCTAATGATGACCACACTGTCAAATGCTTCAGGTGTGTTGAGGAGGACAAGCCATCTAATGATGACCACACTGTCAAATGCTTCAGGTGTGTTGAGAATGGCCATAGAGGAGAGGCAAGATCCATCTCAAAAGGTAAACAATGCAACATATGTGGCAAAGATAGACATTTCTCCAAAATGTGCAGGACAAACACAAAACAGAATAAAAATCCAGTCACAAACATACGTGCTATACAAAATAAAACGGACAATGACAATGATGAACATGTCTTCACACTTCCCAGCACTACTGATGTTGCTAAAATACAGTTATTAGTCAATGGCCAGTGTAACGAGCCTCCTCCTTCTCTTCATCCGAAGAGGAGTAGCAAGGATTGGACCAACGTGCAGCGGGTTGTGAATACATAATGATTTATTAAACAAAACGACGAAACACGAAATAACACTATAGAAATACAAAATAACAAAACGAACTAAACAGACCTAAACTTACGAACTTACATGAAACGAAGAACACACGAACAGGAACAGACAAACCGAAACAGTCCCGTGTGGTAACATCTACTGACACGGAAGACAATCACCCACAAACAAACAGTGAGAACAACCTACCTTAATATGACTCTCAATCAGAGGAAACGTCAAACACCTGCCTCTAATTGAGAGCCATACCAGGCAACCCAAAACCAACATAGAAACAGAAAACATAGACTGCCCACCCAAAACTCACGCCCTGACCAATAAACACATACCAAACAACAGAAAACAGGTCAGGAACGTGACAGAACCCCCCCCTCAAGGTGCGAACTCCGGGCGCACCCCTACAACTCAAGGGGAGGGTCTGGGTGGGCATCTGCCCGCGGTGGCGGCTCCGGCGGTGGACGAGGACACCACTCCACCACTGTCTTTGTCCCCCTCCTTAGCGTCCTTTGAGTGGCGACCCTCGCCCCCGACCATGGTCCAGGAACCTTCACTAAGGCCCCTCCTATATAGAGGAGACAGCTCAGGACAGAGAGGTAGCTCAGGACAGAGAGGTAGCTCAGGACAGAGAGGTAGCTCAGGACAGAGAGGTAGCTCAGGACAGAGAGGTAGCTCCGGACAGAGAGGTAGCTTAGGACAGAGGGACAACTCTGTACTAATGGCAGCTCCGGACTGAGTGGCAGCTCCGGACTGGGTGGCAGCTCCGGACTGGGTGGCAGCTCCGGACTGGAGGGCAGCTCATGACTGGAGGGCAGCTCATGACTGGAGGGCAGCTCATGACTGGAGGGCAGCTCATGACTGGAGGGCAGCTCATGACTGGAGGGCAGCTCCTGACTGGCTGGCGGCTCTGGCAGCTCCTGACTGTCTGGCGGTTCTGGCAGCTCCTGACTGGCTGGCGGATCTGGCAGCTCCTGACTGGCTGGCGGATCTGGCAGCTCCTGACTGGCTGGCGGCTCTGGCAGCTCCTGACTGGCTGGCGGCTCTGGCAGCTCCTGACTGACGGACGGCTCTAGCGGCTCCTGACTGACGGACGGCTCTAATGGCTCGGGACAGACGGGCGGCTCTAATGGCTCGTGGCAGACGGATGGCTCAGAAGGCGCTGGGCAGACGGATGGCTCAGACGGCGCTGGGCAGACGGATGGCTCAGACGGCGCTGGGCAGACGGATGGCTCAGACGGCGCTGGGCAGACGGATGGCTCAGACGGCGCTGGGCAGACGGATGGCTCAGACGGCGCTGGGCAGACGGATGGCTCAGACGGCGCTGGGCAGACAGATGGCTCAGACGGCGCTGGGCAGACAGATGGCTCAGACGGCACTGGGCAGACAGATGGCTCAGACGGCACTGGGCAGACGGATGGCTCAGACGGCACTGGGCAGACGGATGGCTCAGATGGCACTGGGCAGACGGATGGCTCAGACGGAGCTGGGCAGACAGGCAGTGCAGAAGGCATTGGGCAGACGGCCGACTCTGACCCGCTGAGGCGCACAGTAGGCCTGGTGCGTGGTGCCGGAACTGGTGGTACCGGACTGGAGACACGCACCTCAAGGCTAGTGCGGGGAGCAGGAACAGGGCACACTGGACTCTCGATGCGCACTATAGGCCTGGTGCGTGGTACCGGAACTGGAGGTACCGGGCTGAGGGCACGCACCTCAGGGCGAGTGCGGGGAGAAGGAACAGTGCGTACAGGGCTCTGGAGACGCACAGGAGGCTTGCTGCGTGGTGCCGAAACTGGAGGCACTGGGCTGGAGACACGCACCACAGGGAGAGTGCGTGGAGGAGGAACAGTGCGTACAGGGCTCTGAGGACGCACATGAGGCTTGGTGCGTGGTGCAGGCACTGGTGGTACTGAGCTGGGGCGGGAAGGTGGCGCCGGATATACCGGACCGTGTAGGCGTACTGGCTCCCTTGAGCACTGAACCTGCCCAACCTTACCTGGTTGTATGCTCCCCGTCGCCTGACCAGTGCGGGGAGGTGGAATAACCCGCACCGGGCTATGTAGGCGAACCGGGGACACCATGCGTAAGGCTGGTGCCATGTAAGCCGGCCCAGAGACGTACTGGAGGCCAGATATGTAGAGCCGGCTTCATGGCACTTGGCTCAATGCTCAATCTAGCCCTACCAGTGCGGGGAGGTGGAATAACCCGCACCGGGCTATGCACACGTACAGGAGACACCGTGCGCTCTACTGCGTAACACGGTGTCTGCCCGTACTCCCGCTCTCCACGGTTAGCCTGGGAAGTGGGCGCAGGTCTCCTACCTGCCCTAGACCCACTACCTCTTAGCCCCCCCCCCCCCAAGAAATTTTTGGGTTGTACTTGCGGGCTTTTCGGGCTTCCGTGCTAGACGCGTCCCCTCATAACGCCGGTTCCTCTCTCCGGTTTCCTCCGCTCTCCGAGCTGCCTCCAGCTGTTCCCATGGGCGGCGATTCACTTCAACTTTAGCCCATGGTCCTTTTCCTTCTATGATCTCCTCCCAAGACCAGAAATCCTGCTTCGTGCGCTGTCCGTTAACCCGCTGCTTGATCCGGGTTTGGTGGGTGATTCTGTAACGAGCCTCCTCCTTCTCTTCATCCGAAGAGGAGTAGCAAGGATTGGACCAACGTGCAGCGGGTTGTGAATACATAATGATTTATTAAACAAAACGACGAAACACGAAATAACACTATAGAAATACAAAATAACAAAACGAACTAAACAGACCTAAACTTACGAACTTACATGAAACGAAGAACACACGAACAGGAACAGACAAACCGAAACAGTCCCGTGTGGTAACATCTACTGACACGGAAGACAATCACCCACAAACAAACAGTGAGAACAACCTACCTTAATATGACTCTCAATCAGAGGAAACGTCAAACACCTGCCTCTAATTGAGAGCCATACCAGGCAACCCAAAACCAACATAGAAACAGAAAACATAGACTGCCCACCCAAAACTCACGCCCTGACCAATAAACACATACCAAACAACAGAAAACAGGTCAGGAACGTGACAGCCAGCCAGGTAACATGCTAATTGACTCTGGGGTTAGCTGTAATATTGTAGGACAGCAACATTCAGTCATTTGCAGACCAAATGCAATGTGCAATTGAAACCAAATTCCAAGAGACTTTACCCATATGGTTCAACACAACCGTTAGCGGTTCAAATCAAATGAAATGTCATTGGTCACATGCACATATTTAGCAGATGTTATTGCGGGTGTAGCAAAATGCTTGTGTTCCTAACTCCAACAGTGCAGTAGTATATCATTCACAACAATACACACAAATCCAAAAGTAAAAGAATGGAATTAAGAAATATATAAATATTAGGATGAGCAATGTCTGAGTGGCATTGACAAAAAATACAGGAGAGTACAGCATAGACATATGAATGAGTAAAACAGTATGTAAACATTATTAAAGTGACTAGTTTTCCATTTAAAGTGACCAGTGAATCCATGTCTATGTATATAGGGCTGCAGCCTCTAAGGTGCAGGGTTGAGTAACCGGGTGGTAGCTGGCTAGTGATGGCTATTTAACAGTCTGATGGCCTTGAGAAAGAAGCTGTTTTTCAGTCACTTGGTCCCAGCTTTGATGCACCTGTACTGACCTCGCTGCCTGGATGATAGCGGAGTGAACAGGCAGTGGCTCGGGTGGCTGATCCCCTCCGCATCCTCTGGAGAGCCCTGCGGTTGTGGGCAGTGCTGTTGCCGTACCAGGCGGTGATACAGCCTGACAGGATGCTCTCAATTGTACATCTGTAAAAGTTTGTGAGGGTTTTAGGTACCAAGCCAAATTTCTTCAGCCTCCTGAGGTTGAAGAGGCGCTGTTGCGACCTTCTTCACCACACTATCTGTGTGGGTGGACCATTTCAGTTTGTCAGTGATGTGTACGCCAAGGAAGTTGAAGCCTTTTGAGAGCTTGTTCACTGCCAACTAACAGTTGTTAGTTCTGAGTCAGTCACTGCAGACATTCTAGTCATGAAAGATGCACAGACATCTGTACTGGGAAAGAGACATATGTACTGGGAAAGATAACAGCAGTTGCTCTTGGCATTTTGCACATAGGACCAAAGGCACACAAACTCAGTCCAAGATGATGACACTCAGACATTCAAAGCTGCACTGCAGGAAGAATCCAAAAGACTTTCACAGGGATGGGAAAATTGAAAGACTTCCAGTTAGGAATTCATGTAGATGAGACTGTCACACCTGTTACACATCCAGTAAGCAAAATACCATTCAGAATCAGGAAGCTGGTTGAAGAGAAGATGAACGAGCTAGAGGACATGGATGAAGAGAAGATGAATAAGCTAGAGGACATGGATGAAGAGAAGATGAATGAGCTAGAGGACATGGATGAAGAGAAGATGAATGAGCTAGAGGACATAGATGAAAAGAAGATGAATGAGCTAGAGGACATGGATGAAGAGAAGATGAATGAGCTAGAGGACATGGATGAAGAGAAGATGAATGAGCTAGAGGACATGGATGAAGAGAAGATGAATGAGCTAGTGGACATGGATGAAGAGAAGATGAATGAGCTAGAGGACATGAATGAAGAGAAGTTGAGCGAGCTAGAGGACATGGATGAAGAGAAGATGAATGAGCTAGAGGACATGGATGAAGAGAAGATGAAAGAGCTAGAGGACATGGATTAAGAGAAGATGAACAAGCTAGAGGACATGGATGAAGAGAAGATGAACGAGCTAGCGGACATGGATGAAGAGAAGATGAACAAGCTAGAGGACATGGATGAAGAGAAGGTGAACGAGCTAGAGGACATGGATGAAGAGAAGATGAACGAGCTAGAGGTCATGGATGAAGAGAAGATGAATGAGCTAGTGGACATAGATGAAGAGAAGATCAATGAGCTAGAGGACATGGATGAAGAGAAGATGAATGAGCTAGAGGACATGGATGAAGAGAAGATGAATGAGCTAGAGGACATGGATGAAGAGAAGATGAATGAGCTAGTGGACATGGATGAAGAGAAGATGAATGAGCTAGAGGACATGAATGAAGAGAAGTTGAGCGAGCTAGAGGACATGGATGAAGAGAAGATGAATGAGCTAGAGGACATGGATGAAGAGAAGATGAAAGAGCTAGAGGACATGGATTAAGAGAAGATGAACAAGCTAGAGGACATGGATGAAGAGAAGATGAACGAGCTAGCGGACATGGATGAAGAGAAGATGAACAAGCTAGAGGACATGGATGAAGAGAAGGTGAACGAGCTAGAGGACATGGATGAAGAGAAGATGAACGAGCTAGAGGTCATGGATGAAGAGAAGATGAATGAGCTAGTGGACATAGATGAAGAGAAGATCAATGAGCTAGAGGACATGGATGAAGAGAAGATGAATGAGCTAGAGGACATGGATGAAGAGAAGATGAATGAGCTAGTGGACATAGATGAAGAGAAGATCAATGAGCTAGAGGACATGGATGAAGAGAAGATGAATGAGCTAGAGGACATGGATGAAGAGAAGATGAATGAGCTAGAGGACATGGATGAAGAGAAGATGAATGAGCTAGAGGACATGGATGAAGAGAAGATGAATGAGCTAGAGGACATGGATGAAAAGGAGGACATGTCAGGAGCCGTGGTCTTCTCAAAGCGGGCCCTAAAGTGGAGATATAATCAAGTTCAAACTGAAACCACAGTCTCGTTCCCTGACCACAGTTGTGACTCAAACAGGTTTGTGGCTTTTTTCTGCTCCAGAGCCAAAACAGCACATCATCCACCAAGTCCTACAAGAGACTGATGTTTGGTGTCTCCTCTGCTCCAGAGACATATCAACACATCGTCCACCAAGTCCTACAAGACATCGAGGGGGTCCACAACATCTCAGATGATATCATTGTGTTTGGGAAGAACACACAAGAACACAACAAAAACGACGACACCAAGTCCTGAGATACTGCAGGAGACGGGGCTCACCCTCAACAGTGACAAATGTGATGTACATAGACATGGAATCACTGATCACTTTAATAATGTTTACATAATGTTTTACTCATTTCATATGTATATACTGTATTTTAGTCAATGCCACTCAGACATTGCTGGTCCTAATATTTACATATTTCTTAATTCCATGATTTTACTTTAGACTTGTGTGTATTGTTGTGAATTATTAGATACTACTCCACTGTTGGAGCTAGGAACACAAACATTTAGCTACACCTGCCAAAACATCTGCTAAATATGTGTATGTGACCAATTTGACTGTTGTTCAACAGCCAAATTTGAACCAAACTGCCAGAGCTATCAGCCGACATGCAGCCAGGAGCTGGACCACACCATCAGATGTAGGAGAGAAACTGAAAGCAAAATCCAGCAAGGTGACATGATTCTGCTACAGCAACCAACGCAGAACAAGTTGTCAACTACCTTCGAAACAGAGCCATAGACCGTCGTGTACAGGAAGGGAAATACTGTTGTCCTGGAAAGGAGTAGCAAGATGGCCATGCGGCATGTTTCTTTTGAGAATCTGGATACAACCACAGTCAGGACAATGGACTACAAGTTACAGAGACACTGACCGAGCAGAACCTGACACACTGCCTAGACAAGTGCTGTACCTGCACCTGACGAGGCCAATCAACTACAGCCTCGACCCCGAAGACTCAGACAACAAGCGGTGCATCTGAAGGACTATGTTAGATAGACATGTTGCCATAATGGAGTAGAATAATCTCTGGCAAAGTCTCAATGGCTGGGCAGTCTACCCCTAGCCATCACAGAACATTTCTGGAAAGAATTCTTAATAAATAAACATTGTCAACAAAAGAGTTCCAGCAATGTAACCAGTGTTATGGTTCGGAGTTTAAGGAAAATAAAAGTAGGACATTACAGTATGTTGTTGTTGGAAAATATGTAAATACTGTATACAAGACATACTTTATTTTGAGTACTAAATAATGTTTTGTTACATTATAATGCATTGATCTGCAGTGTGGAGATGCACCATCATAATGGTTAGTATCATCATAATGGTTAGTATCATCATAATGGTTAGTATCATCATAATGGTTAGTGTCATCATAATGGTTAGGGATGTAGTGTATTTAGTGACACCAAGTGGTGCAATACCAGCAGGGACTATGAGGCACGTGAGGAACGGATGGGGCTAGGCTTGGGGTATAAAGTTGGATGGGTTTTGAGACCAAGAATAAAGTACAGGTTAATGATTCAAGTCGATACATTACAGCATTCATGTTGCTCTCACCTATCCTATGTTTTCATATCAGTGGAGAGGAAGGAAAGGAAATGAAACGAGGAAGCAATTTTAGGCTATTTAGATGTGCCCAATGTCTTCTGAACAGGCGGCTTTCGCTGATTCGAGCAGTGGTGTGTCCTTGATGTGTCCGCAACTACCTGAGGCACGTACAGTGCGGCTGTTGCCTCCACTTGGCAACGCATTTAACCGCAGTCTCAACCCAGCCAGACATCAAAGGACAAACACACGCACACTCTGAAGAGAGCTGCCATCTGTTGTCACCTTGACAGCTTTCTCATGTCTGTCCTTGTTCTTCTAAAGTACATCTCTATCATCTCTCTCTGTCTCTCCCCCTCTCTCTCCCCCATCCTCAGTCTTTAGTTTCTCCATCTCTCACCCTCGCTCTCTCTCCCCCATCTTCAGTCTTTAGTTTCTCCATCTCTCACCCTCGCTCTCACCCATCCTCCTCAGTTTTTGGTTTCTCCATCTCTCACCCTCGCTCTCACCCATCCTCAGTTTTTGGTTTCTCCATCTCTCACCCTCGCTCTGTCTCGCATACTCCTCAGTCTTTGGTTTCTCCATCTCTCACCCTCGCTCTCACCCATCCTCCTCAGTTTTTGGTTTCTCCATCTCTCACCCTCGTTCTCACCCTCCCTCTCTCCCCCATCCTCCTCAGTTTTTGGTTTCTCCATCTCTCACCCTCGTTCTCACCCTCCCTCTCTCCCCCATCCTCCTCAGTTTTTGGTTTCTCCATCTCTCACCCTCGTTCTCACCCTCCCTCTCTCCCCCATCCTCCTCAGTCTCTGGTTTCTCTAACGTTCCCTTTCTTCACATCCTTAGGTTTCTCCCCTCTGTCTCTCCCCCTCTACCTTTCCTTTGGTAGCTAGGTATGTATAGCTGGTTAAGAGCACTGCAGCGTGTGTATGTGTGTGCCAGGCCTCTGGAAGACTTTTAGAAGTCAGAGAGAGACCTCAGATTCCCCTCAAAGAGCCTCGGTCTCCATAGACGCACGACGCTCAGAAAAAAAACAAAAGGAGGGGTGGTATTTTTCTCCTTTTCTGACTCAATCTCGTTCTCCCGCTCACTGTCATTACCAGTCTCTACAGAGCTGTACAAACATGAAGAGTGATCAAAGTGTCTGGGGTGTCAGTCAGCCAGAAGAGAGGGACAAGAAGAGGGATGTGAATGGAAGACATGATGAGCTGGTCTCCATAGAAACATACATTCCATTACCCTCAGTCACATTTACCATGCCATGATGAGCTGGTCTCCATAGAAACATACATTCCATTACCCTCAGTCACATTTACCATGCCATGGTGAGCTAGTCTCCATAGAAACATACATTCCATTACCCTCAGTCACATTTACCATGTCATGATGAGCTGGTCTCCATAGAAACATACATTCCATTACCCTCAGTCACATTTACCATGCCATGGTGAGCTGGTCTCCATAGAAACATACATTCCATTACCCCCAGTCACATTTACTATGCCATGGTGAGCTGGTCACAATAGAAACATCCATTCCATTACCCTCAGCCACATGTACCATGCCATGGTGAGCTGGTCTCCATAGAAACATACATTCCATTACCCTCAGTCACATTTACCATGCCATGGTGAGCTGGTCTCCATAGAAACATACATTCCATTACCCTCAGTCACATGTACCATGCCATGGTGAGCTGGTCTCCATAGAAACATACATTCCATTACCCTCAGTCACATGTACCATGCCATGGTGAGCTGGTCTCCATAAAAACATACATTCCATTACCCTCAGTCACATGTACCATGCCATGGTGAGCTGGTCTCCATAGAAACATACATTCCATTACCCTCAGTCACATGTACCATGCCATGATGAGATGATTCAGCTACACAGTTGATATTATGTTCCATAAATGTTTGAACGTCAAATCACTGCGGAAGACAACAAAAGCAACACTGACTTTTCAGACGGGAGCCAAGCCAGATCACAGCAGACTGAACACACTATCATCTTTGCTCCTTGGCTAGACGAAGATACAGTATGTCTGTGCTCCTTGGCTAGACGAAGATACAGTTTGTCTGTGCTCCTTGCAGGGGCATATATTGGACCAAGATAACCGAAAAATAGACCAAGATTTTTTTTGTTTTTTAACAATTTCTTTCGTCTCTTTGTGTTTCCTAAATGTCCTTCAATTCGCCTAGTAACTGAATGCATCTCACCGGAGAATCATCTTATCGAACGAAACAGCTCCTCTCTTTCTCAGTATGAGTAGTGTATCGATCTGATGCTGTCTGGTCAAAAAGAGTATGACATTGTTGTCGCTCGTTGCCTTGTATGCAAGGGAAGCCAGCAAGCATTTAGCCAATCAGCGTTGAGCTATGCTCAGTTGTGAATTGTCCTGGTGCACCAAAAAACAGTGTAAAGAGAAGCCAGTGTGGATTTGGCTTCAGACCAATCACTTCATATCAGAAGCCAAACATCATTGACAGAAATAAACTTGAATTGTTCCATCTCGTTATGTTGTTGTCCTCCGGTGGCTAGCTAGGTAGCTAAAATCTCCCTTTCCTAAATTAGCCATGGATGGAGATAGGGATTTGGACTTGTGGTTTTACTTAATTCTCCGTACTGGCTAATGATTATAACGGTGACTGTAATCCAACCATAAATTCATACATTGTGCCACTGGCCTGAGAGGATGTAAGTTGAACATGTAGCTAGATGTAGTATGCTAATGTTAACTAGCTGGCCTGGCACATTGCTGAACATGAAAGGAAGTTAGGCTTACAAGTAAGCAATTTAGCCAGGTAGCCTAGGACAACAAAAACAACAAACCTGTATTGTATAACAGAGTCATAGACGGTTTAGGCAACATGAAAGAGGAGGATGGCATTGGTGTAAGTCAACATTTTTTCTACTTGCACCTACACACACACACACACGACACACAAACAGAAATTAATACCATGGACAGACACATATCTAGCTTACGTTGATTGGACTAAATAGTTCTGTTATTTTTTAGATGTCACTGTATTAAACTAAACTAAGATGATGTTGAAATTATGAAGTAGAAATGGTGCTGGAATAGTGGAAGCAGCTCCTGTTTTCTTTGTGACTTGCTGTAAATCTCTGTGGTTCTAAATCAATAGTTGTTTAGTAGTCTAAAAATGTCAGAAACATTAACTTGCTTGACCATGCTGTAGGTCATGTAACTGTCTGTTATTGTACATGCAATATGCTTTGTGGACTTCACCAGACAGATGTTGCTCTCCGGTTTTGTAATCAAACAAAATGTGTGGTTGAATTTATTCTGCCACTGTGTCTTCTTATCGTCTCGGCCTTTAGGCCTACATATCATGGTGACAAGACATCTGAACTAACAGGTTAAAGAACAAACAACGCAATTATCACAACACATAGATTGTCATATGGCTTTTTTTCTGACTTCCTGGTGATTTTACCCACGCACCGCTATTGGCTCCTTGGCTAGACGGAGAGGAGTCTGTGCTCCTTGGCTAGACGGAGAGGGGTCTGTGCTCCTTGGCTAGACGGAGAGGAGTCTGTGCTCCTTGGCTAGACGGAGAGGAGTCTGTGCCCCTGGGCTATACGAAGAGGAGTCTGTGCTCCTTGGCTAGACGGAGAGGAGTCTGTGCCCCTGGGCTAGACGAAGAGGAGTCTGTGCTCCTTGGCTAAACGGAGAGGAGTCTGTGCTCCTTGGCTAGACGAAGAGGAGTCTGTGCTCCTTGGCTAGACGGAAAGGAGTCTGTGCTCCTTGGCTAGACGGAGAGGAGTCTGTGCTCCTTGGCTAGACGGAGAGGAGTCTGTGCCCCTGGGCTAGACGAAGAGGAGTCTGTGCTCCTTGGCTAGACGAAGAGGAGTCTGTGCTCCTTGGCTAAACGGAGAGGAGTCTGTGCTCCTTGGCTAGACGGAGAGGAGTCTGTGCTCCTTGGCTAGACGAAGAGGAATCTGTGCTCCTTGGCTAAACGGAGAGGAGTCTGTGCTCCTTGGCTAGACGAAGAAGAGTCTGTGCTCCTTGGCTAAACGGAGAGGAGTCTGTGCTCCTTGGCTAGACGAAGAGGAGTCTGTGCTCCTTGGCTAAACGGAGAGGAGTCTGTGCTCCTTGGCTAGACGAAGAGGAGTCTGTGCTCCTTGGCTAAACGGAGAGGAGTCTGTGCTCCTTGGCTAGATGAAGAGGAGTCTGTGCTCCTTGGCTAGATGAAGAGGAGTCTGTGCTCCTTGGCTAGACGAAGAGGAGTCTGTGCTCCTTGGCTAAACGGAGAGGAGTCTGTGCTCCTTGGCTAGACGAAGAGGAGTCTGTGCTCCTTGGCTAGACGGAGAGGAGTCTGTGAACAGAGTGCAATAGTAGTTCCATACTGGGTTGCAGCACAGTGGAACAGCTGCAGAGGCTGTGTAATTCCTCTAAAACAGTGTCTGCTAGATAAATATGCCCTTGTCAAAAGACTGGTCAAGGGTGCATGAAGGAAAGGAGACAAAGTCTAAAGACGTTTCTTCACCTTGTCTCCTCTCCTTCATCTGTACGTACATGAAAGAACCGGACAACTGAGAACAAACACAATCTTTCTTTTTCAACTATCCCCTTTAAAGTCAAATACCCTGATAACCTGAGTGTCAATGGTTCTCCTTAGTCCTGACAACTAGCAGGGAACATCTGTTCTGTGTCAAGAAGTAACTCTCCCACTCACACGGCCATGCTCAGCTGTGAGTGTGTCAATGTTATTGATGCCATGGGAACCATGGAAACCTCTGGGCTTCCCAAGGAGCCATGTCTGTCTATCTGTCAGTATGTCTGAGGTGCTGTGGAGTCACATCGCCCTCTAGAGGATCCTCTGCATCATAGCAGCAACAGACCTGCCCCTGTATTAGACTACATTAAATCACTACAGAACAGCAGACTGGGTGCACCTCAATAGTCTAGAGGCTTGCTATCTCTCTCTCTCTCTCACACACACACACACACACACACACACACACACACACACACACACACACACACACACACACACACACACACACACACACACACACACACACACACACACACACACACACACACACACTCACTCACACACACACACACACACACACTCACACACACACACTCACACACACACTCACACACACACTCACACACATTTGTTTAGCACTCAGATTCACTGTTTCAGAATGTTCTGAGGGGAAATGAATGCTGAAATCCACCAGTGGGCGGAAGTGATACACACAAGAACCAATACTTCTCATGTCATACTTATTAATACGCTAGGGGCGGTGCCGCATATACACAGAGTGTACAAAAACATTAAGCCTTCCTAATGTTGAGCTTTCCCTCAGAACTTCCTCAATTCGTCAGGTCGTGAACTCTACGAGGTGTTGAAAGCATTCCACAGGGATTCTGGCCCATGTTGACTCCAATGGTTCCCACAGTTGTGTCAAGTTGGCTGGATGTCCTTTGGGTGGTGGTCCATTCTTGATACACACGGGAAACTGTTGAGCGTGAAAAACCCAGCAGCGTTGCAGTAGGTGCCTGGCACATACTACCATACACTGTTCAACACAGGCGGCTGCTGAGGGGAGGACAGCTCATAATAATGGCTGGAACAGAGCAAATAGAATGGCATCAAACACATGGAAACCATGGAAACCATGTGCTGGATGTATTTGATACCATTCCACCTGTTCCGCTACAGCCATTACCACAAGCCTGTCCTCCCCAATTAAGATGTCACCAACCTCCTGTGCGCTTCAAAGGCACTTAACTCTTTAGTCTTGCTCATTCACCCTCTAAATGACACACATACACAATCCATGTCTGAATTGTCTCAGGGCTTAAAAATCCTTCTTTCTCCCCTTCAGTCGTTCTGCCCCTGAGCAAGGCAGTTAGCCCACTGTTCCCCGGGCGCCGAAGACATGGATGTCAATTAAGGCAGCCCCCCCCCCCCCCCCCCCCGCACCTCTCTGATTCAGAGGGGTTGGGTTAAATGCGGAAGACACATTTCAGTTGAATATATTCAGCTGGACAACTGACTAGGTATCCACCTTTCCCTTTCATTTATACTGATCCAAGTGAATTTAACAAGAGACATAAATAACGGATTATAGCTTTAACCTGGATTCACCTGGTCAGTATATGTCATGAAAAGATCAGCTTATTTTAATGTTTTGTACACTCAGTGTACATTCAACTGCTGTGTAACAATGGCTGCCTTTACACAAGCAACCTAATTCAGATATTTTGCCAATTATTTGCATACCTATTATTACCTAATGTGTAAAAACCCAAAAACACATGAAATCTGATCTTTGAACTTCTAGTTCAATACCATCTCCATATGGCTGCGTTTACACAGGCAGCCCAATTCTGATATTTTTTCAGTAATTGGTATTTTGACTGATCAGATCAGCTCTGAAAAAGATCTGATGTGATTGGTCAAAAGAACAATTTGTGGAAAAAATATCAGAATTGGGCTGTCTGTGTAAATGCAGCCATTGTGGCTCTGAATCCTGATACAAACCCCATCCTCCATATGCAACCTCTTTCTGGATGCTCAGATCAGATTTATTTGCTCTGAAGTGGTGTTTTTGCACATGACCTAGCCTAGTGGTTAGAACGTTGGGCCAGTAACCGAAAGGTTGCTAGATCGAATCCTCGAGCTGACAAGGTAAAAATCTGTCGTTCTGCCCCTGAACAAGGTTGTTAACCCACTGCTCCTAGGCCGTCATTGTAAATAGACAAAAGTCGAGGAGTGAAGTTGGGGTAGTAGGACACTGGCATGATTTTCCAACAGCAAGGCTCAGTACAACATGGCATTGTTTCTAAAAGTTGATCTTTATAATGTCTCCAACCCCCATATCATACACTCACAAACTGGAAATATGTGTGTACATTGTACAATCAATTGGTGAGAGAGCCTCAAATATCACATTCATTTGTACATATCCACTAAATGAATTGTGACAAAGTTGCTTCCTGTTTCCATCATGTCCTTGGTCACGTTTGCGTGGGTCAAACAAAAACAACATAATGATTGGTTGACAATAAAGCCTCCCATAATAGAGTTCCACAGTTCAATACCCATAAAACCTAGAGGTCAAACCGGGAAATGGTTCCAACAATTTTTACACCATACATTTTTTCCTGTTAGGGATTTTAGAAACACTTAAAATAAGGACTGTGTTTCGTGTAGGCTTACCCTGGCTTGACATTTTGATAACCATGTAAATCTCTCTCGGACAAGGTGACTTATCAATATATTTGGCTCTATTTACTCTCAGATTCGAAAATGCTAATTAGCATCATGCAAAACTACAAATCCCAGCACGCTCCTGTACGTAATCTCTAGCTGACACCTTTGCTAAGAGGTATTGTGTCAAAGAAAAACTTGTGCAAGACAATTCATAGAATTGTCCATTTAAAGACATTTTGCCAATTTATTAATTACCACATATAGCTAACATTAGATAGTTAATCCAGAGATTCTTACCTTTTCCTCGATTCAGCAGCCTGTCCAGATCATCATGGCATTTGTAGTTCTTTATGATAGCCACATTAGCAGCTAATTAGCATTTCATTTCATACAGGTGAATATATTGATAAAAGTCACCTTGTCCGAGAGAGATTTACACAGTTTTCAAAATGTCACGCCAGGGTAAGCCTACACGAAACACAGCCCTTATTTTAATTGCTTCTAAAAAAGCCTCCCTAACGGGAAAAACGATTGGAACTATATTCCTGTTTGACCAATAGGTTTTATGGGTATTATGACTCATACTGTGGTACTCTGTAAAGGCGATGGTTGCAGGATGAAGTTGAAGAGCAACTTGCAGTTGAAACTTCATGACATTTTTATCACATGATTTTTGTCAAATTCATGCAGTCAACATGTAGGAGCAAGTCGGACAATTTGTATCGCCATAATGCAATACACTTTGAAAGGAGGTGACCAACGATGGTCATCGACTTGACAAAAGGAATCCACTTGAACGCTCCCATTATATTCTCACTCAATCATTTGATATCTATATGGTATGCAACGCCGGTTTCCTTTCATTCTTTTTCGATTTGCGATTGTTGTTTAGCTCATAGTACTTTGTTCTATATTCCACTTTGTCGTTATCTATAGTTTCACTCAATGCTAGGGGGTTAAGAAAGATTGTAAAGCGCAAAGCATTATTTTTATTTGCCAAACAGCTTAAAACAGATTTATATTATTTTCAAGAGTCTCATTCAGTTGCTACCGACGTCAACTTCTGAAGATCTCAGTGGGGTAATGATGTATGGCTCTCTCATGGTTCTGAACTCTCTGCTGGAGTCACCACTCTAATGAATCAGTTCAATGTTCCTATTTTGCACTCTGACTGTGACCCTTTTGGTCACTTTCTTTGTCTTGTCATCAACTGTACCTACATCATCATTATTATTACCAACATTTATGGTTACAATTCCAAACTTGAAAATTATCACTTACTTGAATCTTTAGAAAAGCGTATTCTCCATTGGCTAACCAAGTTCCCGAATGCTTTACTTATAGTAGGTGAGGATTTTAATATTACTCAGAATAATTTAATTGATAGATGGCCTCCGGGACAGTCCACTTCTATGAATACAAGTTTGAGGCAGTTTATGGAAAGGTTTGATATTATAGATCTTTGGAGAGTAAAGTTTCCTAATGACTAGTCTTTCACAGGGAGTAATAAGACCCGCTCCAGACAATCACCATAGATTTTTGGCTGGTGTCTTAAGTGTTTTGATAAACAGGCTATTTCTGTTAACATCCTTGCCACTCCCCTTACTGATCATAGAGCTATTTATATTGACATTAAACTTTTTATCTCTGATAATGGCATTGGCAGAGCATCCTACTGGAAGCTTAATAGTTGATCAAGATGGAGATAAACAATTTAATTACACACAAGAAAGTGTCATTACAAAGATCACCTCTCTTGTTCTAAAGCCTGTTGAAAGTCTCCCAGAGGAGGACAAGTCTGTTCTGTTTGAGCTACAAAACAAGTTGGATGATATGTATAAACTGAAAGCAGAGGGAGCCTTTGTCAGATCTAGGAAGAAGTGGCTAGAGGAGGGTGAACAAAAGTCATCTTATTTTTTCATGTTAGAAAAATACCACTCTAAAAATAATACAATTCAACAATTAAATATTAATGGTCTCATCACAGATGATCCCAAATTAATCTCTAAATGTAGTTGCAACTTCTACAGGAATTGATATAGTTTTTAGTATTGTGAGGTTTCCTCAACTCTTTTCTGTCACGTTCGTCATAAGGAGTAGACCAAGATGCAGCGTGGTATGTTTCCATCCCTTATTTTGGAATAGAAAACTTCAAACAACAAAACAAACAGACGAAACGTGAAGCTAGAATAATGCTCACAGGCAACTATACATAGACAAGATCCCACAAAGCACAATGGGGAAATGGCTACCTAAATATGATCCCCAATCAGAGACAACGATAAACAGCTGCCTCTGATTGGGAACCATACTAGGCCAACATAGAAATAGAATTCACCTAGATAACCCACCCTTAATCACACCCCGACCTAACCAACATAGAGAATTAAAGCTCTCTGTGGTCAGGGCGTGACATTTTCTTTGACTCTCTGGGGGATGTGAAATCAATTGGGGAGGCTGAGAGGAGAGAGTGTGATGACCCTATTATAGTTGAAGAGATCATTTATTCTATTGAACACCTTAAGAATAATAAGTCTCCTGGGACTGATGGTATATCTGCTGATTTTAACAAAACTTTTTCTCAACAGTTGATCCCATTTCTGTTGGAGGTCTTTTCTGAAAGCATTGTAAATAATGCTCTCCCTCCCAGTTTGACTCAAGGTCTGATTACATGAATCCCTAAACCCAAGAAAGACTTGCTTCTACTCGATAATTGGCGTCCAATCTGTCTGCTCAATAATGACTACAAAATATTAGCCTCTGTAACGGCTGATTTCCTCCTCTTCGTCTGAAGAGGTGTAGCAGGGATCGGACCAAGACCCAGAGTGGTAAGTGTCCATGTTTTAATATAATCCACTGAACACGACAAAAAATAACAACGTAACCTAACCGAAACAGTCCCGTGTGGCATGAACACAGACACAGGAAACAAACACCCACAAACCAACAGTGAAAACAGGCAACCTAAATATGGTTCCCAATCAGAGACAATGCAAAACACCTGCCTCTGATTGAGAACCATATTAGGCCAAAATACAAACCTAAACATAGAAACACATAACATAGACTGCCCACCCCAACTCACGCCCTGACCATACTAACTAAAGACAAAACAAAATAAAGGTCAGAACGTGACAGCCTCTATATTTGCAAAAGAATGAAGGCAGTATTGGACTCAATTATAGAAGAGACCCAATCTGGCTTTATGAGGAATAGACATATATCTAATAATATCAGACTGGTGTTAGACCTTATTGACTATTCTGATTTAATCTTCGAAGATAGTTTTATTGTCTTCTTAGACTTTTATAAAGCCTTCAATAAAGTGGAACATGAGTTTCTATTTCTCCCTTGAGAAATTTGGTTTTGGGGAATTATTTTGTAGTACTATTAAAACTCTTTATATGAATGGGAACAGTTCAATTAAATTAAAGCATGGCACTTCTCACAGATTTGATTTGAAAAGAGGAATTAGGCAAGGTTGCCCAATTTCGTCTTACCTCTTCCTGCTTGCAACCCAACTTCTTACAAGTTCTGTTAAATCCAGTAATATAAAAGGGATCTCTATTGCTGACAGAGATATTATCATAAGTCAACTTGCAGATGACACAACCCTCTTTTTGAAAGATGCTGACCAGATTCCTAGAGCAGTCAATGTGATAAATATATTTTCCAAAGCATCTGGTCTTTGCATAAACCCTAATAAGTGTGAATTGTTTGCTGTTAAAGACTGTGTGATTCCCTTTATATCCTAATTCCAGTCAAGGAAAAAGTAACATACCTTGGGATTACCATATCTAAGGATCAACAGGAAAGATGCTCATTAAATGTTATACCTATTATTGGAAAAAACAAAAGAAGTTGAACCATTGGTTGCAGAGGGATATATCCTTGAAAGGTCGACTATTGCTTTCTAAAGCTGAAGGTATCTCCAGCCTTACTTATGCAGCCCAGTCCCTATATCTTGACAACAAAATAGGTAAAGCGGTTGACCAGGTGCTTTTCAACTTCATCTGAAAAAATCGTACACATTATATTAGGAAATCTGTCGTTATGAACTCATATGAATATGGTTGTCTCAATATTTTAGATTTTCCTACTTTGAATAATACTTATAAGATGAATTGGGCTAAACATTTTTTAAAGAATCGAACTTCAATTTGGAATTTCATCCCTCATTATATCTTCTCCCGTTTTGGTGGACTCAATTTTGTTACTTTGTAACTATAACATTGATAAGATTCCTGCAAAATGATCTGCTTTTCATAGACAAGCATTTATAGCATGGTTAATATATAAACATAATTTTCCCCCGTATAGGTATTTCATTTGGAACAATAAGGACATTTTGTATAGAAACAAGTCTTTATTTTTTAAGAACTGGTTCAATAATCATATCCTGCTGGTGAGTCAACTTTTTAATGCAGAAGGATTGTTTATATCGTTACAATATCCCTGTAACAACTAGAGAGTTCACCATAGTCTTTGATGCTATTCCATCTGGAACTCTCATGTTGTTTAGAGGTGTAACCAGACCTCACCTTCTTGACCTACCCTCGCTTAATCCAGTTGACTCTCCAATAGGAAAAATGTGTTTCTCCTTGCTCCCTCAGAACAACAGATCTATACGTGTTAAATTTCAAAGGGATATTGTATCCATTCCTTTCGTCACAAGTTACTGGAATACATTGGTCACTAATATCTGTTGGAAAAAAGTCTGCTTATTACCACACAAATACTTGCTTGTTAACAAGGTCAAAGAGGTCTCTTTCTGAATGATCCATAGGTATTACCCTGCGAATCATTACCTGAAGAAACTCAAAAAATACATTAACATTGATTTTACTTTTTGTGTTGAGCATCCAGAAAGAGTTTAACATTTATTTTGGCATTGTCTACATGTAAAACAATTATGGAAAGATATTCACAGTTTTATAATTGTTCATATTCTTGATGACTTTTGTTTGTTATGGGAGAATGTGCTGCTCGGTATCCTTAACTATAATAAAGATAAAGAAAACAATTTTTACCTCATAAATCTAATGGAAAAAAGTCATATTCATAAATGTAAATTCACTAATAAAAAACACTCTTCCGTGTTTTCTATAATGAGTTCAAACAGTACATTAAGACCATTCTACATTCTTCTAATAAGAAAGCTGTTAAAACAATCAATATCTGTATTTCTTTTAAGGTCTTTGTATAATCTGTAATTTGTTGTACCCCCTAGCATATGTTATCATTGTCTATTTATGTACTTATTGTATGTATACAGACTTTTCTACATTGGTAATAAAATAAAATAAATAATAACAATACTAATAATTGAACGCCCCCATCATATTTTACCTGTTCTACTAATTAGAGTCCCAAACTATATTCCTACCCTTTCACGTTTATTTAGCCTAACAAAACTCTATGTTGATTTCAATTTCTCTAAAAGAAAGGCAAACATCTCATCGTTTTTAGTGACAGTGCTAGTTTGTTAAATTATGTTTGGGACAAATCCAAATGTGCCGCTCAAGCGCCATCCATTGCCTACAAAACGTCATAAAATGGCGCCGCACTCTAAAATACGTTGATGGGAAATGTCGTTTTTTGCTCAAACAAGCTCAAGTTTCAACCTCGACGTTCTTTATCCTCCTGACCAAATCATTTCAATTTTCATTCTCTTTAAAATTGGTTACTTCCAAACTGATATATCTTTACCGCATTTCAAGCTTAAGTTGTAGTTCTAGAGGTGGTGTCCTTTTGTAATTTTGGGAGGCTGAAAAGCCCATCACCATCCAATGTTTGTTTGCCTGCTCATGGCCCCTCTCTCCACCCATCACTCCCAATCTCGGCATCCCCATCCCCCACTCCGCGGTGTTCCCAACGCCGCTGCTAGCCCGAAATCGCTGTAGCAAAGTGAGAACCTAGAACACCGACAGCGTTAACATAGCCAGTGCCAACGAGTTTGAAGATACCTGAACAAAATAAGGAATTTAGATAACAGCATTTGTCCATCAGACATTGGTAAGGCTCGCCCGCTGAATATTGTTGTGTCATCTCTGCTCCTTCCCCCTTTTTCTGTCAATTGTCCGACACCGATATGGCATGGTTACGTTACTTGGAAAATGTATTGATGGTGGAGGATAACTAGCATTAGCGAGCTAGCTAGCGCTATCTTAGTAGGTGGACAAAAATAACATTTCAGCGATGGGCTAAATAGTGTATCTATTTTATGTGACGAAATGTTATGCACTTCCTCCATCGTTTGAGGTAAAATAGCTAGCCAATCTACATATCGATTGACAGATTGTAAGAGAATGGACAGTGTGTGGGAAAGATGCTAGCAAACGTGATGGGATCTAGTATGATTGCGGTAGAATTGTCTAGTGCCTAGCTAGCTACTACTTTCCAATAGCTCGCTGGTCACGCATTTTTAAACCACACAGCGCAGTAAAGAACAGTGGTTTTTCAAAATGGTGTCGGAAGCTTGTTAGCCCATTTTTGTTAAACCATCTCTGTTTGGTTTAATTAATAATGTTGGAATGTAACTAACTAGCATAACTCGCTTAAACTATTGCTGCGGGTGTGGATTTTAGTTATCTAAAAACACTTTATCAAAGCGTTTTGTCAAAAATAAATGTAAATGTTTGTTTACCGACCTCAAACATTGAATAACTGAAGTGGCCATTGCGTTATCAATTAGCCTGGTATTGTTTCGATTTAACAAGGCAATCAACAATTTCAGATGCGTGTTGAAAGAGAAACGTTAACGGGTTAAATGCTTTCTGGATTAGTGTCTTGATGTGAGCCTAATCTTCGAATTTCCGATTATCCGGTTTATAATAGGGATTTATCGCAGGTTTTATGGCCATTGACTGACGTTATAACCCGTGTGGGAATTTGTGCAATCAATCACGACAGGCACTATAATAACGAGGACATTTGAATGCTGAACATATTTTTTTATTTGGTCTAGATATGGTTGAATAACTAGGCCTAGTAATAACGTTATAACGCATCACTGAAAATTATTCACGGCCCAAGCAGTAATGACGACACTTGCGTCTAGCCATCCAAAATGAGTGGGACAATTCATGTCATTGTGCGTTTTATTCATACATGCATACCTTGACACAAAGAAAATACAATACAATTACAGTAATTAAAATATTAGCTATAGAGAAAGTGGACGGCACTCAAGCTACAATTATTTAACCCCATAAAGCTTAAAACCACGTGTACCTTTGTGTGCGTGAGTTATTTATTGTTATGTACTTGAACGGTAGGCAGCTCGGGAACAATGAATGCAGCCATAAAACTTTGACAGGGAGGGAGAAAGGAAGAGGGCCCTACAGGACCAAGGTCTATAGACAGGAATAGACTTCTCTTCTGTCTGATCATTCTGCTTGTGAATAGGACCAGTGGATTAGTACAGGCTACTTACTCTCAATTCAGGAGGAATTGTTCCATCAGAGGCAGAATATTGACTTAGTCTTCTTTGTGTGTTGAATGAATGTTCACCTGTCAAGGACTTGAATGGTCTGTATTTGAACAGTTTCATGACTTCAGAACATTATTGTTGTCTTGTTTTGATTTCTGAAGTTGTTTGTTTTGATGTTTCAGTGGCAGGTGGATTTTTGAAATAGGCTTAATCGTCAAATGTCTGCAGAAATGACTTGACAGAAGAGTTGACAGAATGTTCATTCCAGTTTTCACTGTCCTTTGACTACTTGTGACTTTTTAGGTGGAATTACGCCGTCAGTGTCCTCAGTGTTCTAATGCAAGATATGTGTGCTTCTTGACCTGTTGTTTGTTTGTGTGTGTGTGTTGTTGGAACATTTCTCGCTATGTGTTTGCCAGGATGAAAGAATCCTGTGTGTCTTTCTGTACTCGTGGCGGAGGTGCCAGAGTGGAAACTGGAAGCCGGGCATTTCTGTGTTCTTATTCTCAACCCTACTTCCGCTCCAGGATCATTAGTTTCCTGTGTTCCTCCTACACCTAGAGATGAACCCATGGATAGTCCAGTCAGGTGTGACAGCATGTGCTGGCCCACCTCTGTGTCTTGTTGTCCCTTGCCCTACCTGACGGTGCTGCTTCTTGTTGGTGACAATCACTCATCGGCCTCTGTAGTGTCTGCCAAAACAGTTTTAATGTTCAGTGCATCTCTGTCCTCTTGCCTTGTGAGAGGTTAGTTCTGGCCTACAACCTATTTTCTGTGTTATCCCCAAAAGGTGAGCTTCTCCCACCAGCCAGAGAGACAGACAGAAGTGCTCAAGTCCAAGGCCAGGTCTGTGAGTCAGTCATGCTGTCTAGCCATGCTGTGACCAGTGGGCTAGTCATCCTTTCAGTCTGCTCTCTGAGACACTGCTACAGAGAGGTGTGTGTGTAGGCATTCCCTCTCTTCTCTAGTAACAACAAGTTGTCTGCCACCAACTATAAACTGCTAGATGCGGGACACCGCCATGACCAATCAGGACACCCCATAAGCGTAAACAATATGAATATTGATGTTAGTCTGGACCCCTGTTTTTATAGAATCCCAACAGTCAATATTTGATTCACACGTTTCTATCCATCCCTCATTCATGTTCCCCGGTGGAGCCATGTGTGTTTTTTAGAAGGCCCACTGGAATGGTCTCAATGGAAGCCAACTAGGGGTCCTGTCATTCATGTTCCCCGGTGGAGTCATGTGTGTTTTTTAGAAGGCCCACTGGAATGGTCTCAATGGAAGCCAACTAGGGGTCCTGTCATTCATGTTCCCCGGTGGAGCCATGTGTGTTTTTTAGAAGGCCCCCTGGAATGGTCTCAATGGAAGCCAACTAGGGGTCCTGTCATTCATGTTCCCCGGTGGAGCCATGTGTGTTTTTTAGAAGGCCCACTGGAATGGTCTCAATGGAAGCCAACTAGGGGTCCTCGTTGATTTATAATTGATGATTGCTGTCTCATGTCATCTTCTTTAGCTGTCCTTCCCAGAATATGAAAGCTTCAGGGTTCCCCGCTTTTCCGAACAGGAATAAATGAGCTCACCTCTTGAATCAAATAAAATCCAAGTTTATTGGTTGCGTGCACAGATTTGTAGATATCACAGGTGCAGTGAAATGCTTGTGTTTCTAGCTCCAACAGTGCAGCAATACAAAACAATCTGCACATAATCCATAAGTAAAAAGAAAGAAGTTAAGAAATATCAGAGCGATCAATGTCGGAGTCCAGAGAATACAGTACCTTCAGAAAGTATTCAGACCCCTTGACTTTTTCCACATTTTCTTACGTTACAGCCTTATTCTAAAATGGATTAAATCGTTTTTTCCCACCTCATCAATCTATACACACAATACCCCATAATGACAAAGCAAAAACAGGTTTTTAGAAATGTTTGCAAATGTATTAAAAAATGTAAAACTGAAATATCACATTTACATAAGTATTCAGACCCTTTACTCAGTATTTTGTTGAAGCACCTTTGGCAGTGATTTACACCCTCAAGTCTTCTTGGGTATGATGCTACAAGCTTGGCACATCTGTATTTGGGGAGTTTCTCCCATTCTTTTTTGCAGATCCTCTCAAGCTCTGTCAGGTTGGATGGTGATGTTCAGCTATTTGCACAGCTATTTTCATGTCTTTCCAGAGATGTTTGATTGGGTTCAAGTCCAGGCTCTGGCTGGGCCACTAAAGGCATTCAGAGACTTGTCCTGAAACCACTCCTGCGTTGTCTTGGCTGTGTGCTTAGAGTCGTTGTCCTGTTGGAAGGTGAACCTTCGCCCCAGTCTGAGGTCCTGAGCACTCTGGAGCAGGTTTTCATCAAGGATCTCACTGTAATTTGCTAATTTTATCTTTCCCTAAATCCTGACTAGTCTCCAAGTTCTTTCCGCCAAAAAACATCCCCACACCATGATGCTGCCAACACCATGCTTCACCGTAGGGATGGTATTGGCCAGGTAAGGCTTGGCATTCAGGCCAAGGAGTGTAATCTTGGTTTCATCAAACCAGAGAATCTTGTTTCTCATGGTCTGAGTCCTTTAGGTTCCTTTTGGCAAACTCCAAGCGGGCTGTCATGTGCCTTTTACTGAGGAGTGGCTTCCGTCGAGCCACTCTGCTATAAAGCCCTGATTGGTGGAGTGCTGCAGAGATGGTTGTCCTTCTGGAAGGTTCTCCCATCTCCACAGAGTAAATCTGGAGCTCTGTCAGAGTGACCATCGGGTACTTGGTCACCTCCCTGGCCAAGGCTCTTCTCCCCCAATTGCTGAGTTTGGCTGGGCAGCCAGCTTAAGGAAGAGTCTTGATGGTTCCAAACGTCTTCCATTTTAAGAATTTAATATAAATATATATTTTTTAAATTTGACCTTTTATTTAACTAGGCAAGTCAGTTAAGAACAAATTCTTATTTTCAATGACGACCTAGGAACAGTGGGTTAACTGCCTTGTTCAGGGGCAGAACAACAGATTTTTACCTTGTCAGCTTGGGGAATCGATCTTGCAACCTTTTGGTTGTAAGTCCAACTCTCTAACCTCCAGGCTACCTGCCACCCCATGATGATGATGATGGATGCCACTGTGTTCTTGGGGACCTTCAATGCTGCAGACATTTTTTGATACCCTTCCCCAGATCTGTGCCGCGACAAAATCTTGGAGCTCTATGGACAATTCCTTCAACCTTATAGCTTGGTTTTTGCTCTGACATGCACTGTCAACTGTGGGACTTTTATATAGACAGGTGTGTGCCTTTCCAAATCATGTCCAATCAACAGAATATACCACAGGTGGACTCCAATCAAGTTGTAGAAACATCTCAAGGATGTTCAGTTTCGAGTCTCTGTCACGCCCTGACCTTAGAGAGCATTTTTATGTCCATTTGGTTTGGTCGGGGTGTGATTTGGGGTGGGCATTCTATGTTCTTTATTTCTATGATTTGTGATTCTATGTTTTGGCCGGGTATGGTTCTCAATCAGGGACAGCTGTCTATAGTTGTCTCTGATTGGGAATCATACTTCTTAGGCAGCCTGTTTTGCCACTTTAGGTTGTGGGATGTTGTTTTTGTTAGCTCTGGTGAGCCTTCAAGACGTTACGTTCGTTGTTGTTTTGTTGGTGTTCGGTTTTTTAATAAAGAATCATGAACACGTACCACGCTGCACCTTGGTCTTCTTCCGACGAGCGTTACAGAACATCCCAACACAAACGGACCAAGCAGCGTGGTAAGGAGGACTGGACATGGGAGGAGATCCTGGACGGCAAAGGATCCTGGACGTGGGAGGAGATCCTGGCGGGGAAGGATCACCTTCCATGGGGACAGGTGGAAGCAGCTAGGAAGGCGGAGGCAGCTAGAAAGGGGGCCCAGCGTTACGAGGGGACACGGCTAGCACGGAAGCCCGAGAAGCCACTCCCAAAACATTTTTGGGGGGGCACACGAGGAGATTGGCTGAGTCAGGTTGGAGACCTGAGCCAACTCCTCATGCTTACCGTGGGGAGAGTGTGACTAGTCAGGCCCCATGTTATGCGGCTCTGCGCAGTGTGTCTCCAGTGCGCACTCATAGCCCGGTGCGCTATATTCCAGCTCCCCGCATCAGCCGGGCTAGAGTGGGCATCCAGCCAGGACGGATGGTGCCGGCTCAGCGCATCTGGCCTCCAGTGCGTCTCTTCGGTCCAGGATATCCTGCGCCGGCTCTGCGCACTGTGTCTCCGGTGTGTGTCCACAGCCCAGTACGTCCTGTGCCAGCACCCCGCAGTTGCCGGGCTAGGGTGAGCATCCAGCCAGGAAGGGTTGTGCCAGCTCTGCTCTCCAGACCTCCAGTGCGTCTCCACGGTCCAGTGATGATCCATGGCACGAAGCCTCCAGTGATGATCCATGGCACGAGGCCTCCAGTGATGATCCATGGCACGAGGCCTCCAGTGATGATCCATGGCACGAAGCCTCCAGTGATGATCCATGGCACGAAGCCTCCAGTGATGATCCATGGCACGAAGCCTCCAGTGATGATCCATGGCACGAAGCCTCCAGTGATGATCCATGGCACGAAGCCTCCAGTGATGAGTCATGGTCCGGAGCCTCCAGCGACGGTCTCCGGTCCGGAGCCTCCAGCGACGGTCCCCAGTCCGGGGCCCGCAACAAGGGTCCGGAGTCTCCAGCGACGGGCTCCAGTCCGGAGCCCCCAGCGACGGTCCCCAGTCCGGGTCCCGCAACGAGGGTCCCCAGTACGGCGCCTCCAGCGACGGTCCCCAGTACGGAGCTTCCAGCGACGGTCCCCAGTCCGGGGCCCGCAACAAGGGTCCGGAGTCTCCAGCGACGGGCTCCAGTCCGGAGCCCCCAGCGACGGTCCCCAGTCCGGGTCCCGCAGCGAGGGTCCCCAGTCCGGGGCCCGCAACGAGGGTCCCCGCACCAGAGGCGCCACCAAAGGGGGGTGAGCCAGAGGTGGAGCGGGGTCTACGTCCCGCACCAGAGCCGCCACCTCGGATAGATGCCCACCCAGACCCTCCCCATAGGTTCAGGTTTTGCGTCCGGAGTCCGCACCTTTGGGGGGGGGGGATACTGTCACGCCCTGACCTTAGAGATACTTTTTATGTCTCTATTTGGTTTGGTCAGGGTGTGATTTGGGGTGGGCATTCTATGTTCTTTATTTCTATGATTTGTGATTCTATGTTTTGGCCGGGTATGGTTCTCAATCAGGGACAGCTGTCTATCGTTGTCTCTGATTGGGAATCATACTTAGGCAGCCTGTTTTGCCACTTTAGGTTGTGGGATGTTGTTTTTGTTAGCTCTGGTGAGCCTTCAAGACGTTACGTTCGTTGTTCTTTTGTTTGGTGTTGGGTTTTTTAATAAAGAAGCATGAACACGTACCACGCTGCACCTTGGTCTTCTTCCCACGAGCGTTACAGTCTCATAGCAAAGGGTCTGAATACTAACAGTTGAAGTCGGACGTTTACATACACCTTAACCAAATACATTTAAACTCAGTTTTTCACAATTCCTGACATTTAATCCCAGTAATAATTCCCTGTCTTAGGTCAGTTAGGATCACCACTTTATTTTAAGAATGTAAAATGTCAGAATAATAGGAGAGAATTATTTCTTTCAGCTTTTATTTCTTTCATCACATTCCCAGTGGGTCAGAAGTTTACATACACTCAATTAGTATTTGGTAGCATTGCTTTTATAATGTTTAACTTGGGTCAAATGTTTCAGGTAGCCTTCCACAAGCTTCCCACAATAAGTTGGGTGAATTTTGGTCCATTCCTCCTGACAGAGCTAGTGTAACTGAGTCAGGCTTGTAGGCCTCCTTGCTCGCACAGGCTTTTTCAGTTCTGCCCACACATTTTCAATAGGATTGACGTCAGGGCTTTGTGATGGCCACTCCAATACCTTGACTTTGTTGTCCTTAAGCCATTTTGCCACAACTTTGGAAGTGTGCTTGGGGTCATTGTCCATTTGGAAGACACATTTGCGACCAAGCTTTAACTTCCTGACTGATGTCTTGAGATGTTCCTTCAATGTATCCACATAATTTTCTTTCCTCATGATGCCATCTTTTGTGAAGTGCATCAGTCCCTCTTGCAGCAAAGCAACCCCACACCATGATTTTACCACCCCCCTGCTTCACGGTTGGGATGGTGTTTTTCGGCTAGCAAGCCTCCCCCTTTTTCCTCCAAACATAACAATGGTCATTATGGCCAAAGTTCTATTTTTGTTTCATCAGACCAGTGGACATTTCTCCAAAAAGTATGATCTTTGTCCCCATGTGCAGTTGCAATCCGTAGCCTGGCTTTTTTTATGGCAGTTTTTGAGCAGTGGCTTCGTCCTTTGCTGAACGGCCTTTCAGGTTCTGTCGATATAGGACTCGTTTTACTGTGGATATAGATACTTTTGTACCTGTTTCCTCCAGCATCTTCACAAGGTCCTTTGCTCTGGGATTGATTTGCCCTTTTCGCACCAAAGTACGTTCATCTCTAGGAGACAGAACGCATCTCCTTCCTGAGCGGTATGATGGCTGCGTGGTCCCATGGTGTTTATACTTGTACTATTGCTTGTACAGATGAACGTGGTAGCTTCAGGCGTTTGGAAATTGCTCCCAAGGATGAACCAGACTTGTGGAGGTCTACAATTTTTTTTTCTGAGGTCTTGGCTTATTTCTTTTGATTTTCCCATGATGTCAAGCAAAGAGGCACTGATTTTGAAGGTATACCTTGAAATACATCCACAGGTGCACCTCCAATTGACTCAAATGATGTCAATTAGCCTATCAGAAGCTTCTATAGCCATGACATCATTTTCTGGAATTTTCCAAGCTGTTTAAGGCACAGTCAACTTCTGACCCACTGGAATTGTGATACAGTGAATTATAAGTGAAATAATCTGTCTGTAAACAATTGTTGGAAAAATGAGTTGTGTAATGCACAAAGTACATGTCCTAACCAACTTGCCAAAACTCTAGTTTGTTAACAAGAAATGGTTTAAAACTAGTTTTAATGACTCCAACCTAAGTGTATGTAAACCTCCGACTTCAACTGTATGTAAATAAGTTATTTCTGTTATTTGTAATTAATGTGCAAAAATGTCTAAACCTGTTTTTGCTTTGTCATTATGAGGTGTTGTGATGTCATTATGGGGTGTTGTGATGTCATTATGGGGTATTGTGATGTCATTATGGGGTATTGTGATGTCATTATGGGGTGTTGTGTGTAGATTGATGAGGATGTTTTATTTATTTAATGAATTTTAGAATAAGGCTGTAACGTAACACAATGTGGAAAAAGTGAAGGGGTCTGAATACTTTCCGGATGCACTGTATATTTACACTATATATACAAAAGTATTTGGACACCAGTTCAAATTAGTGGATTCGGCTATTTCAGCCACCCTTTGCTGACAGGTGTATAAAATCGAGCTTACAGCCATGCAATCTCCATAGACAAACATTGGCAGTAGAATGGCCTAACTGAAGTGCTCAGTGACTTTCAACGTGGCACCGTCATAGGATGCCACCTTTTCAACAAGTCATTGCGTCAAATTTCTGCCGTGCTAGAGCTGCCCCGGTCAACTTTAAGTGCTGTTATTGTGAAATGGAAACGTCTAGGAGGAACAACGGCTCAGCTGCGAAGTGGTAGGCCACAAAAGCTCACAGAACTGGACCGCCAAGTGCTGAAGTGGGTAGCGTGTGAAAATCGACTGTCCTTGGTTGCAACACTCATTACCACATTCCAAACTGCCTCTGGAAGCAACGTCAGCACAAGAACTGTTAGTCGGGAGCTTATTGAAATGGGTTTCCATGGCCGAGCAGCCGCACACAACCTTAAAATCACCATGCTCAATCCCAAGTGTTTGCTAGAGTGGTGTAAAGCTCGCTGCCATTGGACTCTGGAGCTGTGGAAACACTTTCTCTGGAGTGATGAGGCAAGCTTCACCATCTGGCAGTCCGACGGACGAATCTGGGTTTGGTGGATGCCAGGAGAACGCTACCATAACCCAATGCATAGTGCCAGCTGTTAAGTTTGGTGGAGGAGGAATAATGGTCTGGGGCTGTTTTTCAAGGTTTGGGCTCGGCCTCTTAGTTCCAGTGAAGGGAAATCTTAACACTGCAGCATACAATGACTTTCTAGACGATTCTGTGCTTCCAACTTTGTGGCAACAGTTTGGGGAAGACCATTTCCTGTTTCAGCATGACAATGCTCCAGTGCAAAAAGCGAGGTCCATACAGAAATGGTTTGTGAGATCGGTATTGAAGAACTTGACTGGCCTGCAAAAAAGCCCTGACCTCAACCCCATCGAACACCTTGGGGATGAATTGGAATTGGCCAGTCAGGCATAATCACCCAACATCAGTGCCCGACCTCACTAATGCTCTTGTCGTCGCAGCAATATTTCAACATCTAGTGGAAAACCTTCCCAGAAGAGTGGAGGCTGTTACGGCAGCAAAAGGGGGACCAACTCCATATTAATGCCCATGATTTTGGATTGAGGTGTTCGACGAGCAGGTGTCCACATACTTTTGGTAATGTCAGCCTACAATCAACGCAGCCTTAGGATATTAGGTTTCAAGTTTGCAAATAGTTGTCGCCGTGTCTGCTTGTCTGCCTGGAGCCGTCGCGGTGTCTGCTTGTCTGCTTGGAGCCGTCGCGGTGTCTGCTTGTCTGCTTGGAGCCGTCGCCGTGTCTGCTTGTCTGCTTGGAGCCGTCGCCGTGTCTGCTTGTCTGCTTGGAGCCGTCGCCGTGTCTGCTTGTCTGCCTGGAGCCGTCGCCGTGTCTGCTTGTCTGCCTGGAGCCGTCGCCGTGTCTGCTTGGAGCCGTCGCCGTGTCTGCTTGTCTGCTTGGAGCCGTCGCCGTGTCTGCTTGTCTGCTTGGAGCCGTCGCCGTGTCTGCTTGTCTGCCTGGAGCCGTCGTCGTGTCTGCTTGTCTGCTTGGAGCCGTCGCCGTGTCTGCTTGTCTGCTTGGAGCCGTCGCCGTGTCTGCTTGTCTGCCTGGAGCCGTCGCCGTGTCTGCTTGTCTGCTTGGAGCCGTCGCCGTGTCTGCTTGTCTGCTTGGAGCCGTCGCGGTGTCTGCTTGTCTGCTTGGAGCCTACGCCGTGTCTGCTTGTCTGCTTGGAGCCTACGCCGTGTCTGCTTGTCTGCCTGGAGCCGTCGCCGTGTCTGCTTGTCTGCCTGGAGCCGTCGCCGTGTCTGCTTGTCTGCTTGGAGCCGTTGCCGTGTCTGCTTGGAGCCGTCGCCGTGTCTGCTTGTCTGCTTGGAGCCGTCGCCGTGTCTGCTTGGAGCCGTCGCCGTGTCTGCTTGTCTGCTTGGAGCCGTCGCCTTGTCTGCCTGGAGCCGTCGCCGTGTCTGCTTGTCTGCCTGGAGCCGTCTGCTTGTCTGCCTGGAGCCGTCGCCGTGTCTGCTTGTCTGCCTGGAGCCGTCTGCTTGTCTGCTTGGAGCCGTCGCCGTGTCTGCTTGTCTGCTTGGAGCCGTCGCGGTGTCTGCTTGGAGCCGTCGCCGTGTCTGCTTGTCTGCTTGGAGCCGTCGCCGTGTCTGCTTGTCTGCTTGGAGCCGTCGCCGTGTCTGCTTGTCTGCTTGGAGCCGTCGCCTTGTCTGCTTGGAGCCGTCGCCTTGTCTGCTTGGAGCCGTCGCCGTGTCTGCTTGTCTGCTTGGAGCCGTCGCCGTGTCTGCTTGTCTGCTTGGAGCCGTCGCCGTGTCTGCTTGGAGCCGTCGCGGTGTCTGCTTGTCTGCCTGGAGCCGTCGCCTTGTCTGCTTGGAGCCGTCGCCGTGTCTGCTTGTCTGCTTGGAGCCGTCGCCGTGTCTGCTTGGAGCCGTCGCCGTGTCTGCTTGGAGCCGTCGCCGTGTCTGCTTGGAGCCGTCTGCTTGTCTGCTTGGAGCCGTCGCCGTGTCTGCTTGTCTGCTTGGAGCCGTCGCCGTGTCTGCTTGTCTGCTTGGAGCCGTCGCCGTGTCTGCTTGTCTGCTTGGAGCCGTCGCCGTGTCTGCTTGGAGCCGTCGCCGTGTCTGCTTGTCTGCTTGGAGCCGTCGCCGTGTCTGCTTGTCTGCTTGGAGCCGTCGCCGTGTCTGCTTGTCTGCTTGGAGCCGTCGCCGTGTCTGCTTGTCTGCTTGGAGCCGTCGCCGTGTCTGCTTGTCTGCCTGGAGCCGTCGCCGTGTCTGCTTGTCTGCCTGGAGCCGTCGCCGTGTCTGCTTGGAGCCGTCGCCGTGTCTGCTTGTCTGCTTGGAGCCGTCGCCGTGTCTGCTTGTCTGCTTGGAGCCGTCGCCGTGTCTGCTTGTCTGCCTGGAGCCGTCGTCGTGTCTGCTTGTCTGCTTGGAGCCGTCGCCGTGTCTGCTTGTCTGCTTGGAGCCGTCGCCGTGTCTGCTTGTCTGCCTGGAGCCGTCGCCGTGTCTGCTTGTCTGCTTGGAGCCGTCGCCGTGTCTGCTTGTCTGCTTGGAGCCGTCGCGGTGTCTGCTTGTCTGCTTGGAGCCTACGCCGTGTCTGCTTGTCTGCTTGGAGCCGTCGCCGTGTCTGCTTGTCTGCCTGGAGCCGTCGCCGTGTCTGCTTGTCTGCCTGGAGCCGCCGCCGTGTCTGCTTGTCTGCCTGGAGCCGTCGCCGTGTCTGCTTGTCTGCTTGGAGCCGTTGCCGTGTCTGCTTGGAGCCGTCGCCGTGTCTGCTTGTCTGCTTGGAGCCGTCGCCGTGTCTGCTTGGAGCCGTCGCCGTGTCTGCTTGTCTGCTTGGAGCCGTCGCCTTGTCTGCCTGGAGCCGTCGCCGTGTCTGCTTGTCTGCCTGGAGCCGTCTGCTTGTCTGCTTGGAGCCGTCGCCGTGTCTGCTTGTCTGCTTGGAGCCGTCGCCGTGTCTGCTTGTCTGCTTGGAGCCGTCGCCGTGTCTGCTTGTCTGCTTGGAGCCGTCGCCGTGTCTGCTTGTCTGCTTGGAGCCGTCGCCGTGTCTGCTTGTCTGCTTGGAGCCGTCGCCTTGTCTGCTTGGAGCCGTCGCCTTGTCTGCTTGGAGCCGTCGCCGTGTCTGCTTGTCTGCTTGGAGCCGTCGCCGTGTCTGCTTGGAGCCGTCGCGGTGTCTGCTTGTCTGCCTGGAGCCGTCGCCTTGTCTGCTTGGAGCCGTCGCCGTGTCTGCTTGTCTGCTTGGAGCCGTCGCCGTGTCTGCTTGGAGCCGTCGCCGTGTCTGCTTGGAGCCGTCGCCGTGTCTGCTTGGAGCCGTCTGCTTGGAGCCGTCGCCGTGTCTGCTTGTCTGCTTGGAGCCGTCGCCGTGTCTGCTTGTCTGCTTGGAGCCGTCGCCGTGTCTGCTTGTCTGCCTGGAGCCGTCGCCGTGTCTGCTTGTCTGCCTGGAGCCGTCGCCGTGTCTGCTTGTCTGCCTGGAGCCGTCGCCGTGTCTGCTTGTCTGCCTGGAGCCGTCGCCGTGTCTGCTTGTCTGCCTGGAGCCGTCGCCGTGTCTGCTTGTCTGCCTGGAGCCGTCGCCGTGTCTGCTTGTCTGCCTGGAGCCGTCGCCGTGTCTGCTTGTCTGCCTGGAGCCGTCGCCGTGTCTGCTTGTCTGCCTGGAGCCGTCGCCGTGTCTGCTTGTCTGCCTGGAGCCGTCGCCGTGTCTGCTTGTCTGCCTGGAGCCGTCGCCGTGTCTGCTTGTCTGCCTGGAGCCGTCGCCGTGTCTGCTTGTCTGCCTGGAGCCGTCGCCGTGTCTGCTTGTCTGCCTGGAGCCGTCGCCGTGTCTGCTTGTCTGCCTGGAGCCGTCGCCGTGTCTGCTTGTCTGCCTGGAGCCGTCGCCGTGTCTGCTTGTCTGCCTGGAGCCGTCGCCGTGTCTGCTTGTCTGCTTGGAGCCGTCGCCGTGTCTGCTTGGAGCCGTCGCGGTGTCTGCTTGTCTGCTTGGAGCCGTCGCGGTGTCTGCTTGTCTGCTTGGAGCCGTCGCCGTGTCTGCTTGTCTGCTTGGAGCCGTCTGCTTGGAGCCGTCTGCTTGGAGCCGTCGCCGTGTCTGCTTGGAGCCGTCGCCGTGTCTGCTTGGAGCCGTCGCCGTGTCTGCTTGTCTGCCTGGAGCCGTCGCCGTGTCTGCTTGGGGGGAAATATACACAGCAGTGACCAAAGGAAAGGATCTCGTAAGATAACGTCATCTGCATTTAATGATGAGGTATTCCACGCAATCATCTCTCTTAATCCACTCTTCATACGTTAATCCTCCACCCAATACCTTCATGAAGGCTGTATTTAGGCAAAGCCTTAGATGGTTTGGCCAATAGAGTTTCAAACTTTCAGCCCATGGATGAGGCGCACCACCTCTTATCAGAGCTAGAATCAGTCCTTGTGGCAAGAAAGTGCCTCCCTCACATGTGTCTGTAATGTGAATCTAGTAGAGGGCTATATGCTACTGACACTACAGAGCCCAGGGCTATTTCTGAGTGAGAGGGGGAGGAGTGTATGTGAATAGTAGTATGTCATTATACCTTAATAACACAAGGCTGCCCAGACAGCAGATGCTGGGTGAGGTGAGGAGGAGGGGGGAAAATATAAGTTTATATTCTTTTCACTGTAATCACCCCTTCCCTCTTCACCCTCCCCCTCCATAACTACCAACTAGGCCCACTAGAGAGCCCAAGGGAAGGAGAACAAAAAACACCTGCTCCTGCACACACAGTGTTAGCATTTAGCTGTTAGCATGTAGCTGTACACATCACCAGGCAAGGAACAGCTGCTCTCTCTGTTATTGTTGTGCCCCATGGCCACTGAGTGTGCTCTGCTTAATTAAGTCCCCCTAGCCGCTCGGCTGAGTCTGGGATCAGGTGTATTGCACTTAATCGCCCCCCCCTCATATGCCCCATCATATGGTTGTGTGACATTGTAGTTGTGTGAACTATAGCTCTGACACAAAGGTGTCGATCACTCATAATGCCTGTAGGAATTTAAAGATCTCTCTGTCTCGTTCTGATGTGTTGGTTCAGTGTGATTGTCCTGTGAAGAATAGCTTTAAGTGGTCTGTGGAATGGAGGGCTTAGGGGAAGAATGGGCTTTTCACAACCAAGGGGCCAAAAACACTCAACATCAACCAGTTAAAACACACAGACACAGACACACACTGTCAAACTCTGACACACAGACACTTCACCTTGTCTTTTTATTCAGGCACAGCTAGGACGTGCCATGGGGTCCTGGGTAGGGCAGGGCGATACGGCCTAAAAATCCTATCTCTATTTTTTTTAAACTTATGGGCGATTCACAATAGATATATCATCTAAAAAATATTTGTTTTCTCAAAATAAGTGTTGTGCATTTAAAGGTCAAATACACTGCATTTCAAACAGTCAGCAATAATCTAATGAGTTCAGTCATACCAAGGCTAAATATAGGCCTTCCACAGTCATAAGACAGTATAATATAATAATATATAATATAATATAACAGTATAATAATGTCTGTGTGTTTTGGTGTCCACATGACCGATTTCCGTTGGACCAAACCTCAAATACAGGAGGAGTATGTGATCTTTCAACTTTTTGGGGGGTTTAGCGTGACAGGCAGAGGGAGGGGCTTGGTGTGTGTGTGTGTGTAAACCATAGAGGAAGAGACGGAGCGAGAGGTTTTTCAGTCTCGCTAACGTCTGTCCAAAATATGGCCAATGTGTTTCTATGGGTTTTACTTTGGGACAACGACTCCCATTGTTGGGGCAGAGACGTACATCTCTTCATTATAGACAGATCTCTGGTGTAAATGGGAAGGTGCACACAGAGGAGCGGAGGAGACGAGACCAAAAATACAACATGAGAACAAGCGGACATAAACATCATAAAAACAGAAAATGAACAAAACCTTGATTCTAAATTCTAATTAATGAAATTAATTTGATTTCACGCCCAGCCTTAGTCACGGGATAGGATAGGACCCCCAGGGCTAGATTAGCCACCTGTCCACTGGTCTGTGGGGGTGAAGGGAGGATTATTGTGCGTTCTGTGTACATGTGTACTGAATGAGTGAAAGGAGAGGTGAAGGGAGGTTTCTGGGGGGAAGTGTTTGTCATTCAACGAGTCGACTCTTTTTCATGCACATTTTTTCACTTGAGAAATACTGCACCAAACGTCTTAGTGAGATGTAAAATTGCACAACCAAGATCTCCTCGGCAAAAACGTCCAAGTTAATGACCGATTTCTTGAGTTTCTTGACACCTCCCTCTGCAAATGGATCTTGGACTTCCTGACGGGCTGCCTCCAGGTGGTAAGGGTAGGGAACAACACGGGGGCCCCTCAGGGGTGCGTGCTCAGTCCTCTCCTGTACTCCCTGTTCACTCATGACTGCACGGCCAGGCACGACTCCAACACCATCATCAAGTTTGCCGATGAAACAACAGTAGTAGGTCTGATCACCAACAACAATGAGACAGCCTATAGGGAGGAGGTCAGAGACCTGGCCGTGTGGTGCCGGATCAACAACCTCTCCCTCAACGTGATCAAGACAAAGGAGATGATTGTGGACTACAGGAAAAGGAGGACCGAGCACGCCCCCATTCTCATTGATGGGGCTGTTGTGGAGCAGGTTGAGAGCTTCAAGTTCCTTGGTGTCCACATCACCAACTAACTATCATGGTCCAAACACACTAAGACAGTTGTGAGAGGGCACAACAAAGCCTATTCCCCCTCAGGAGACTGAAAAGATTTGGCATGGATCCTCAGATCCTCAAAAGGTTCTACAGCTGCACCATCGAGAGCATCCTGATGGGTTGCGTCACTGCCTGGTATGGCAACTGCTCGGCCTCCGACCGCAAGGCACTACAGAGGGTAGTGCGTATGACCCAGTACATCACTGGGGCCAAGCTTCCTGCCATCCAGGACCTCTATATCAAGCGGTGTCAGAGGAAGGCCCTAAAAATTGTCAAATACTCCAGCCACCCTGGTCATAGACTGTTCTCTCTGCTACCACACGGCAAGCGGTACCGAGCGCCAAGACGAGGTCCAAAAGGCTTCTTAACAGCTTCTACCCCCAAGCCATAAGACTCCTGAACAGCTAATCAAAGGGCTACCCGGACCCCTCTTTTACGCTGCTGCTACTCTGTTTATTATCTATGCATAGTCACTTTAACTCTACCTACATATGCATATTACCTCAACTAACCGGTGCCCCCCTGTATTTAGCCTCGCTTGTTATTTTACTGCTGCTCTTAATTACTTGTTATTTTTATTTTCTATTTTTTACTGAACACTTATTATATTTAATATTTTTATTAATTCTTAAAGCATTGTTAGTTAAGGGCTTCTAAGTAAGCATTTCACTGTAAGGTCGACACCTGTTGTATTCGGCGTGTGGGACAAATCAAATTTGATTTGATGTGACAAGGATGGGTAGATAGAGGTCTTTCAATTTGCAGAGGTTTTTGCTGTTTCCTGACTACTGAACATGACGGTTGAGCAGAATCTCTGGCCAATTAATGAAGCAATAAGACTTGGCCACGGCTAAGAGCTGTTCTTAGGCACGACGTAACGCGGAGTGCCTGGACTCAGCCCTTAGCCGTTGTATATTGGCCATATATCACAAACCTCCGAGGTGCCTTATTGCTATTATAAACTGGTTACCAACGTAAATAGAGCAGTAAAAATAAATGTTTTGTCATACCCGTGGTATATGGCCCGATATATACCACAGCTGTCAACCAATCATCATTCAGGGCTCGAACCACCCAGCTTATAATAAACTATCAATTAGCCAAACTACCAGCGAGGAAAGAAAAGCAGCAGTACTTGTTTAAGACAGTATTTCATGTTGGATTTGAGTGGCAACAGTGGTGGTAGCAGACTGTGTGTGAGGGTAGATTAGCGGTTTCACGGTGGGTTGCTTCCCTCGGTCTTATTGAATTAGAAACACTGCAATTAGATTGTACTGACGACCTCCTTTATCAAGTGTGAGCCAGCCGTCACCATGGATACCTGGGGGGGCGGCTGTGATGGAATGGGGAAAGGGAAACGGGAAGGAGAGAAAACGAGAGTACGGAAGGGGTAAAGAGAGGAGTATATCTGATTGGAACCCACTCAACCTCAATCAATCAGTGACTCTGACCTGCTATCTCTCTTCTTCACTTCCAATCAATGACACTTAGCATGGAACCAGGGGTCTGGAGTGGCAGTGTGCAGGTTCAAGCCCAGCATTGACAAGTCAACTAATCGTGTCTGTGTGTCAGAGGCTGCCTCTGAACCTGTCCTTTGGCCAGCGATAGCTAGTTAACCAACAGGACTGGCACGCACAGGGTTCCCACTGAGTGGCACGCACAGGGTTCCCACTGAGTGGCACGCACAGGGTTCCCACTGAGTGGCACGCACAGGGTTCCCACAGAGTGGCACACACAGGGATCCCACAGAGTGGCACACACAGGGATCCCACAGTGTGGCACGCACAGGGATCCCACAGTGTGGCACGCACAGGGTTCCCACAGAGTGGCACGCACAGGGTTCCCACAGAGTGGCACGCACAGGGTTCCCACAGAGTGGCACGCACAGGGTTCCCACAGAGTGGCACGCACAGGGTTCCCACAGAGTGGCACACACAGGGTTCCCACAGAGTGGCACACACAGGGTTCCCACAGAGTGGCACACACAGGGTTCCCACAGAGTGGCACACACAGGGTTCCCACAGAGTGGCACACACAGGGTTCCCACAGAGTGGCACACACAGGGATCCCACAGAGTGGCACACACAGGGTTCCCACAGAGTGGCACACACAGGGTTCCCACAGAGTGGCACACACTCTTGGCTTACTATGCTGCTACAGTGTTCCTCTCAGCAGTTGAATAATTTATACCTGGCCTTATTCATTCTCTCTCTGCCTCTCTGTCTCTCTGCCACTCTGTCTCTCTGTCTCCCTGCCTCTCTGTCTCTCTGCCTCTCTGTCTGATTCTCTCTCTCTGCCTCCCTCTTTCTCTCTCTGCCTCTCTCTCTGCCTCTCCCTCTTTCTGCCTCTCC
This sequence comes from Salvelinus namaycush, assembly GCF_016432855.1. Classification (NCBI taxonomy): domain Eukaryota; kingdom Metazoa; phylum Chordata; class Actinopteri; order Salmoniformes; family Salmonidae; genus Salvelinus; species Salvelinus namaycush. Next base: position 35,115,567 of record NC_052340.1, on the reverse strand, counting down.
CTCTTTCTCTCTCTGCCTCTCTCTCTGGGAAAGAGGGGGAAGGCTTGAGAGTGAATCTGAAGAAAGGAGTGAGAGTTGTTGAAGAGGAGATGAGGCGATGGATCAGTGTATGTTATCCTGTCTGCTTGTGATTGCGTGTGTGTCTGCCTGTCTGCTTGTGATTGTGTGTGTCTGCCTGTCTGCTTGTGATTGTGTGTGTGTCTACCTGTCTGCTTGTGATTGTGTGTGTCTGCCTGTCTGCTTGTGATTGTGTGTGTGTCTGCCTGTCTGCTTGTGATTGTGTGTGTCTACCTGTCTGCTTGTGATTGTGTGTGTCTGCCTGTCTGCTTGTGATTGTGTGGGTCTGCCTGTCTGCTTGTGATTGTGTGTGTGTCTGCCTGTCTGCTTGTGATTGTGTGTGTGTCTGCCTGTCTGCTTGTGATTGCGTGTGTCTGCCTGTCTGCTTGTGATTGTGTGTGTGTCTACCTGTCTGCTTGTGATTGTGTGGGTCTGCCTGTCTGCTTGTGATTGTGTGTGTCTGCCTGTCTGCTTGTGATTGTGTGTGTCTGCCTGTCTGCTTGTGATTGTGTGTGTCTGCCTGTCTGCTTGTGATTGTGTGTGTCTGCCTGTCTGCTTGTGATTGTGTGTGTGTCTGCCTGTCTGCTTGTGATTGTGTGTGTGTCTGCCTGTCTGCTTGTGATTGTGTGTGTGTCTGCCTGTCTGCTTGTGATTGCGTGTGTCTGCCTGTCTGCTTGTGCACATAGCTGCTCTGTCTGGATGGAGCCTCAGGCTGTGTGTCTGCCTGGGGCCGTATAGGGTGGTAGGAGAGACGAGGTAGAGAACAGTGGATGCGTGAAGGGGTGGAGAGAGAGAGATGGGCCTCCAGTAGTCTCCAGCTATCAGTTTGTAAAGGGTTTCCCAGTAACAGTACTGTGTGTCTGAGGCCTCCAGTGAGTGCAGATGGACCTCCAGTAGTCTCCAGCTATCAGTTTGTAAAGGGTTTCCCAGTAACTGTGTGTCTGATGCCTCCAGTGAGTGCAGATGGACCTCCAGTCCCTCACAGCCACAGTGTTTAAACCACTAGATGTTTTGTGTATTTTAATTTGATATCCCATTGAGACCGAGGCCTGTTTTGCAAGGGAGCCCTGCATGTACACAAATTATAAAACATTTATAAATGCAAAGTAATAAAGACCTCAAATATTTACAAGAAAGAAGCAAAGTAATCACATTCCTCAACAAGGAGTTTTTCTCGTCAGTTACCAGTGGGTGTGAATGTAATTGTCTGTTGATGGTAAGTATCGGCCTGCCAAATTTTGATGCGTTAGTTTAAAAACAAATGTTTCCCCAAAACTCAACACAAAATATCCCCACAACATGGGGGATTTGCATTTGAACATGTTCACATTGCAACACCTCACGCCTATTGAAAACAACACTTTTTCAGTAGCCTTGTAGAAAGTCTAGAACCCTGACGCTACTGAGTCTAGAACCCTGACTGCTGAGTCTAGAACCCCCTGACCCTGCTGAGTCTAGAACCCCCTGCCCCTGCTGAGTCTAGAACCCCCTGCCCCTGCTGAGTCTAGAACCCCCTGACCCTGCTGAGTCTAGAACCCCCCCTGACCCTGCTGAGTCTAGAACTCCCCTGACCCTGCTGAGTCTAGAACCCCCCCGCCCCTACTGAGTCTAGAACCCCCCGACCCTGCTGAGTCTAGAACCCCCTGACCCTGCTGAGTCAAGAACCCCCCCCGCCCCTACTGAGTCTAGAACCCCCCGACCCTGCTGAGTCTAGAACCCCCTGACCCTGCTGAGTCAAGAACCCCCTGACCCTGCTGAGTCTAGAACCCCCCTGACCCTGCTGAGTCTAGAACCCCCCCTGGCCCTGCTGCGTCTAGAACTCCCGACCCTGCTGAGTCTAGAACCCCCTGACCCTGCTGAGTCTAGAACCCCCCGACCCTGCTGAGTCTAGAACCCCCCCCCCCCTGACCCGGCAAACGAGGGAGCGAGAAAGAGAGGCAGAGAGTGGAGGGAGAAGTGGAGGGATGTAGAGCACATGGGGCACCTTTATTTTCTATCAGCAGCAGGAGGTGATCCTGTCAAGGCCTGATTAATCACACACAGAGCAACACTAAATAACATCTACACAGTCTACACTCAGTAGGAAAATACATATGGGGCACACAATCAGAGCACCACACTGACTGACTGACTGACTGACTGACTGACTGACTGACTGACTGACTGACTGACTGACAGGCGCACGCACACACTTGACTCAACACATTTGCTGTGATCAGCTCATTTGTGTATTGATCCATTGCTTGGTGGATCTTTTGGCAAATCCCTATATTCTCTCTCTCTTCCGCTCTCGATCTCTCTTCCTCTCTCTTCCTCTCTCGATTTCTCTTTCTTTCTCTTTCTTTTTGTTCCTTCTCAGCGGCAGATGGTGTGTTTGCTTTGCTGCCTCCATTGTTTTGCTGGTGTGCATTGGGGCTACGCCTGTCTGAGGGTTGCTTTGCATGGACACACACACACACACACACACACACACACACACACACACACACACACACACACACACACACACAACACAGATGCCTACATATACACACATACAGAGAGACAGAGACATATACACTGAGTGTACAAAACATTAGGAATAGCTTCCTACTATTGAGTTGCAGCCCCTTTTGCCCTCAGAACAGCCTCAGTTTGTCGGGTCATGGACTCTACAAGGTGTCGAAAGCATTCCATAGGAATGCTGGCCCATGTTGACTCCAATGCTTCCCACAGTTGTGTCAAGTTGGCTGGATGTCCTTTGGGTGGTGGACCATTCTTGATACACACGGGAAACTGTTGAGCGTGAAAAACCCAGCAGCGTTGCAGTTCTTGACACACACTGAATGGCACACGTACACAATCCATGTCTCAATTGTGTCGAGGGTTAAAAATCCTTCATTAACCCGTCTCCTCCCCTTCATCTCCACTGATTGAAGTGGATTTAACAGGTGACATCAATAAGGGGACATAGCTTTTACCTGGATTCACCTGGTCAGTCTATGTCATGGAAAGAGCAGGTTTTCATAATGTTTGTACCCTCAGTGTACATAAACACACAAATCAATTAATACAACTATGAACATGCAACTCTCTCTCACACACACACTAGTACAACCGTTCAGCAACCGTCCCACCACATAAACACAGGCCTCTACCACGACTGTGATTGATGTGCTTCATTATAATCATGATCTGTTGCTGTTTTAATTTCAGATTTGCATATCCACTCCCACCTCTTCCTCATTTGCATACAGCGAGAATGGCGAGCGGGCACCCCACTGACAAATACAGTTTCATGTACCAACCAGACACGCACAAGAGGTACGACACACACACACACACACACCCACACACACACACACACACACACACACACACACACACAGGAGGTACAATACACACACACGAGGTATAATACACACACACACACACGAGGTAGAATACACACACACACACACACACACACACACACACGAGGTACAATACACACACACGAGGTACAATACACACACGAGGTATAATACACACACACACACACACACAAGGTATAATACACACACAAGGTATAATACACACACACACACGAGGTACAATACACACACAGGCGGTATAATACACACACACGAGGTACAATACATACACACACACATGAGGTACGACACACACACACACACAAGGTACAATACACACACAAGGTATAATACACACACACACAAGAGGTACAATACACACACACACACAAACGAGGTACAATACACACATACACACACGAGGTACAATACACACATACACACACGAGGTACAAAACACACACTCACGAGGTACAACACACACACTCACGAGGTACAACACACACACAAGGTACAATACACACATACACACAAGAGGTACAACACACACACACACGAGGTACAACACACACACACACACGAGGTACAACACACACACACGAGGTACAACACACACACGAGGTACAACACACACACGAGGTACAACACACACACAAGGTACAATACACACACACACACAAGAGGTACAACACACACACACACGAGGTACAACACACACACGAGGTACAAAACACACACACGAGGTACAAAACACACACACGAGGTACAACACACACACACACGAGGTACAACACACACACACGAGGTACAACACACACACGCGAGGTACAACACACACACGAGGTACAACACACACACACGAGGTACAACACACACACACACACACACACACACACACGAGGTACAACACACACACACACGAGGTACAACACACACACGAGGTACAACACACACACGCGAGGTACAACACACACACGAGGTACAACACACACACACGAGGTACAACACACACACACACACACGAGGTACAACACACACACACACACGAGGTACAACACACACACGAGGTACAACACACACACGAGGTACAACACACACAAACACACGAGGTACAACACACACACACCAGTCATGTACAAGAGGTAAAACACACACACCAACTCATAGTTTCTATGCACCAACCAAACACACACGAGGTATGGACAGGTACTAGGCGCTCTCACACCAGTAAGACCTACACAGTAGGATAAGGTAAGTACACACATGATGAGGATGTGTTATAGATGGTATGATTCGCTCTGTTCATCTCCTCTTTATGAATGAAGATTGTGTGAGAAAGAGACCCGGCTTGTCCTGTTGTTTTAAACTGAGTAACTATTAAAGAGACCCGGCTTGTCCTGTTGTTTTAAACTGAGTAACTATTAAAGAGACCCGGCTTGTCCTGTTGTTTTAAACTGAGTAACTATTAAAGAGACCCGGCTTGTCCTGTTGTTTTAAACTGAGTAACTATTAAAGAGACCCGGCTTGTCCTGTTGTTTCAAACTGAGTAACTATTAAAGAGACCCGGCTTGTCCTGTTGTTTTAAACTGAGTAACTATTAAAGAGACCCGGCTTGTCCTGTTGTTTTAAACTGAGTAACTATTAAAGAGACCCGGCTTGTCCTGTTGTTTCAAACTGAGTAACTATTAAAGAGACCCGGCTTGTCCTGTTGTTTCAAACTGAGTAACTATTAAAGAGACCCGGCTTGTCCTGTTAATTTAAACTGAGTAACTATTAAAGAGACCCGGCTTGTCCTGTTGTTTTAAACTGAGTAACTATTAAAGAGACCCGGCTTGTCCTGTTGTTTTAAACTGAGTAACTATTAAAGAGACCCGGCGTGTCCTGTTGTTTCAAACTGAGTAACTATTAAAGAGACCCGGCTTGTCCTGTTGTTTTAAACTGAGTAACTATTAAAGAGACCCGGCTTGTCCTGTTGTTTTAAACTGAGTAACTATTAAAGAGACCCGGCTTGTCCTGTTGATTTAAACTGAGTAACTATTAAAGAGACACGGCTTGTCCTGTTGTTTTTGACTGAGTAACTATTAAAGAGACCCGGCTTGTCCTGTTGTTTCAAAATGAGTAACTATTAAAGAGACGCGGCTTGTCCTGTTTTTTTTGAATGAGTAACTATTAAAGAGACCCGGCTTGTCCTGTTGTTTTAAACTGAGTAACTATTAAAGAGACCCGGCTTGTCCTGTTGTTTTAAACTGAGTAACTATTAAAGAGACCCGGCTTGTCCTGTTGTTTTAGACTGAGTAACTATTAAAGAGACCCGGCTTGTCCTGTTGTTTTTGACTGAGTAACTATTAAAGAGACCCGGCTTGTCCTGTTGTTTTTGACTGAGTAACTATTAAAGAGAACCGGCTTGCCCTGTTGTTTTTGGCTGAGTAACTATTAAAGAGACCCGGCTTGTCCTGTTGTTTTAAACTGAGTAACTATTAAAGAGACCCGGCTTGTCCTGCTGTTTTTTTGACTGAGTAACTATTAAAGAGACCCGGCTTGTCCTGTTGTTTTAAACTGAGTAACTATTAAAGAGACCCGGCTTGTCCTGTTGTTTTAAAGTGAGTAACTATTAAAGAGACCCGGCTTGTCCTGTTGTTTTAAACTGAGTAACTATTAAAGAGACCCGGCTTGTCCTGTTGTTTTAAACTGAGTAACTATTAAAGAGACCCGGCTTGTCCTGTTGTTTTAAACTGAGTAACTATTAAAGAGACCCGGCTTGTCCTGTTGTTTCAAACTGAGTAACTATTAAAGAGACCCGGCTTGTCCTGTTGTTTCAAACTGAGTAACTATTAAAGAGACCCGGCTTGTCCTGTTAATTTAAACTGAGTAACTATTAAAGAGACCCGGCTTGTCCTGTTGTTTTTTTTTTTTTTTTTTTTTTTTTTTTTTTTTTGGGGTGGATCAGCTTAATATTGCGGAAAGAATGTTGCTTCCAATGTAATTGTCTGCATCATTTCCAATCCCCCATATTTTTTTGGGTAAATATATATATCCATACACGCATGCATACATATATACATATATACATACACATACCTATATAGACATACATACTTTTTTAAAGAATATACCTTTATTATTATTCCCCGTAACCCTACCACCGCTCCCCCAATTGGAGTAAACTAATAAACACTTCTGCTTTTACCTTCAATTTATACATCTTATACCTATTTTACAGACACAGACTACTTTATAATAGTTCTCTCTTGTTTGTTCTTAGTCCTTCCTCTATTTCTGTTGTCCATCCAATTTTATTTCCACTTGTAACTGTGCTATTTCACAAAAGCTCCGCACCTATACACATTTCACAGATCCCGTATGCCCTACATTGTTTATCTTGTTATTAGTCCCACCCTTCAGTTCCACTCAACCCTTCCCATCTATCTTCCAACATCATCCATTTCGGATTTTTATTTGCCATATATTTTTCAACTGTGCTGTGATGCTTCACAAAAGATTTGAACCTTCCTATTCTCATAGCTTCTACAGATTGTAAATTAAAAATAAACATTTTTGCTAAAATAATTATTATATTATTGATTGATTGACTATGGCTTTTCAAATCCCCCAGTATTGCTATCTGTAGCGTTAGTTCTAGGCAAATGTTGCAATTCTTCAGCCATTCCTGGACCTGTGACCAAAAACGAGCTACATATGGACAATACCAAAATAAATGATCTATGATCTTGTTTCAAACTGAGTAACTATTAAAGAGACCCGGCTTGTCCTGTTGTTTTAAAGTGAGTAACTATTAAAGAGACCCGGCTTGTCCTGTTGTTTTAAAGTGAGTAACTATTAAAGAGACCCGGCTTGTCCTGTTGTTTCAAACTGAGTAACTATTAAAGAGACCCGGCTTGTCCTGTTGTTTTAAACTGAGTAACTATTAAAGAGACCCGGCTTGTCCTGTTGTTTTAAACTGAGTAACTATTAAAGAGACCCGGCTTGTCCTGTTGTTTCAAACTGAGTAACTATTAAAGAGACCCGGCTTGTCCTGTTGTTTTAAACTGAGTAACTATTAAAGAGACCCGGCTTGTCCTGTTGTTTTAAACTGAGTAACTATTAAAGAGACCCGGCTTGTCCTGTTGTTTCAAACTGAGTAACTATTAAAGAGACCCGGCTTGTCCTGTTGTTTCAAACTGAGTAACTATTAAAGAGACCCGCTTGTCCTGTTGTTTCAAACTGAGTAACTATTAAAGAGACCCGGCTTGTCCTGTTGTTTCAAACTGAGTAACTATTAAAGAGACCCGGCTTGTCCTGTTGTTTCAAACTGAGTAACTATTAAAGAGACCCGGCTTGTCCTGTTGATTTAAACTGAGTAACTATTAAAGAGACCCGGCTTGTCCTGTTGATTTAAACTGAGTAACTATTAAAGAGACCCGGCTTGTCCTGTTGATTTAAACTGAGTAACTATTAAAGAGACCCGGCTTGTCCTGTTGTTTCAAACTGAGTAACTATTAAAGAGACCCGGCTTGTCCTGTTGTTTCAAACTGAGTAACTATTAAAGAGACCCGGCTTGTCCTGTTGTTTCAAACTGAGTAACTATTAAAGAGACCCGGCTTGTCCTGTTGATTTAAACTGAGTAACTATTAAAGAGACCCGGCTTGTCCTGTTGATTTAAACTGAGTAACTATTAAAGAGACCCGGCTTGTCCTGTTGATTTAAACTGAGTAACTATTAAAGAGACCCGGCTTGTCCTGTTGTTTTAAACTGAGTAACTATTAAAGAGACCCGGCTTGTCCTGTTGTTTCAAACTGAGTAACTATTAAAGAGACCCGGCTTGTCCTGTTGTTTTAAAGTGAGTAACTATTAAAGAGACCCGGCTTGTCTTCTTGTTTTTGACTGAGTAACTATTAAAGAGACCCGGCTTGTCCTGTTGTTTTTGGCTGAGTAACTATTAAAGAGACCCGGCTTGTCCTGTTGTTTTAAACTGAGTAACTATTAAAGAGACCCGGCTTGTCCTGTTTAATTTGACTGAGTAACTATTAAAGAGACCCGGCTTGTCCTGTTGTTTTAAACTGAGTAACTATTAAAGAGACCCGGCTTGTCTTCTTGTTTTTGACTGAGTAACTATTAAAGAGACCCGGCTTGTCCTGTTGTTTTTGGCTGAGTAACTATTAAAGAGACCCGGCTTGTCCTGTTGTTTTTTTGACTGAGTAACTATTAAAGAGACCCGGCTTGTCCTGTTGTTTTAAACTGAGTAACTATTAAAGAGACCCGGCTTGCCCTGTTGTTTCAAACTGAGTAACTATTAAAGAGACCCGGCTTGTCCTGTTGTTTAAACTGAGTAACTATTAAAGAGACCCGGCTTGTCCGTTGTTCAAAACGAGTAACTATTAAAGAGACCCGGCTTGTCCTGTTGATTAAACTGAGTAACTATAAAGAGACCCGGCTTGTCCTGTTGATTTAAACTGAGTAACTATTAAAGAGACCCGGCTTGTCCTGTTGATTTAACTGAGTAACTATTAAAGAGACCCGGCTTGTCCTGTTGTTTAAACTGAGTAACTATTAAAGAGACCCGGCTTGTCCTGTTGTTTCAACTGAGTAACTATTAAAGGACCCGGCTTGTCC
>NC_052340.1:35070411-35106468 GCF_016432855.1 Salvelinus namaycush | reverse complement strand
CAGTATCCTCCTAGTGAGTAGAGCCTCATCCATTACAGTATCATCCTAGTGGTTAGATGACCTCATCATTACAGTATGCCTCCTCCGCTGCGTAAGAGCCTCTATCATTACAGTCTCCTCCTTGTGTTACGAGCCTCATCATTACATTCTCCTCCTTGTAGGTTACCGAGCCCATCATCCATTCACAGTTCTCCTAGTGAATATGACGCCTCATCATTAACAGTCTCCTTCCTAGTGTCAGCATCACCTCATCATCTACAGTCTCCTCATAGTCGGTAGAGCCTTCATCATTACAGTCCATCCTCTCAAGTGGTCTTAGCAGCCTCATCTCATCATTACAGTCTTCCTCCTAGTGGTATAAGAGCCTGCATTCCCATTACAGTCTCTCCTAGTGCACCGGTAGAGCCTCATCATTACAGTTCTCCTAGCTAGGTAGAGCCTCATCATTACAGTATCTATGTAGAGCCTCCATCATTAGTCTCCTAGTGGTAGAGCCTCATCATTTAGTCTCCTAGTGGTAGAGCTCATTCATTACAGTCTCCTAGTGGTAGGAGCCTCATTACTACAGTCTCCTAGTGGTAGAGCCTCATCATTACAGTCTCCTAGTGGTAGAGCCTCATCATTACAGTCTCCTAGTGGTAGAGCCTCATCATTACAGTATCCTCCTAGTGGTAGAGCCTCATCATTACAGTATCCTCCTAGTGGTAGAGCCTCATCATTACAGTCTCCTCCTAGTGGTAGAGCCTCATCATTACAGTCTCCTAGTGGTAGAGCCTCATCATTACAGTCTCCTAGTGGTAGAGCCTCATCATTACAGTATCCTAGTGGTAGAGCCTCATCATTACAGTCTCCTAGTGGTAGAGCCTCATCATTACAGCCTCCTAGTGGTAGAGCCTCATCATTACAGTCTCCTAGTGGTAGAGCCTCATCATTACAGTCTCCTCCTAGTGGTAGAGCCTCATCATTACAGTCTCCTAGTGGTAGAGCCTCATCATTACAGCCTCCTAGTGGTAGAGCCTCATCATTACAGCCTCCTAGTGGTAGAGCCTCATCATTACAGTCTCCTCCTAGTGGTAGAGCCTCATCATTACAGTCTCCTAGTGGTAGAGCCTCATCATTACAGTCTCCTAGTGGTAGAGCCTCATCATTACAGTCTCCTAGTGGTAGAGCCTCATCATTACAGTCTCCTAGTGGTAGAGCCTCATCATTACAGTCTCCTCCTAGTGGTAGAGCCTCATCATTACAGTATCCTCCTAGTGGTAGAGCCTCATCACTACAGTATCCTCCTAGTGGTAGAGCCTCATCACTACAGTATCCTCCTAGTGGTAGAGCCTCATCATTACAGTCTCCTCCTAGTGGTAGAGCCTCATCATCACAGTCTCCTCCTAGTGGTAGAGCCTCATCATTACAGTCTCCTAGTGGTAGAGCCTCATCATTACAGTCTCCTAGTGGTAGAGCCTCATCACTACAGTCTCCTAGTGGTAGAGCCTCATCATTACAGTCTCCTAGTGGTAGAGCCTCATCATTACAGTCTCCTAGTGGTAGAGCCTCATCATTACAGTCTCCTAGTGGTAGAGCCTCATCATTACAGTCTCCTCCTAGTGGTAGAGCCTCATCATTACAGTCTCCTAGTGGTAGAGCCTCATCATTACAGTCTCCTAGTGTTAGAGCCTCATCATTACATTCTCCTAGTGGTAGAGCCTCATCATTACAGTCTCCTAGTGGTAGAGCCTCATCATTACAGTATCCTCCTAGTGGTAGAGCCTCATCATTACAGTCTCCTAGTGGTAGAGCCTCATCATTACAGTATCCTCCTAGTGGTAGAGCCTCATCATTACAGTCTCCTCCTAGTGGTAGAGCCTCATCATTACAGTCTCCTAGTGGTAGAGCCTCATCATTACAGTATCCTAGTGGTAGAGCCTCATCATTACAGTCTCCTCCTAGTGGTAGAGCCTCATCATTAGTCTCCTAGTGGTAGAGCCTCATCATTACAGTCTCCTAGTGGTAGAGCCTCATTACTACAGTCTCCTAGTGGTAGAGCCTCATCATTACAGTCTCCTAGTGGTAGAGCCTCATCATTACAGTCTCCTAGTGGTAGAGCCTCATCATTACAGTCTCCTAGTGGTAGAGCCTCATCATTACAGTATCCTCCTAGTGGTAGAGCCTCATCATTACAGTCTCCTCCTAGTGGTAGAGCCTCATCATTACAGTCTCCTAGTGGTAGAGCCTCATCATTACAGTCTCCTCCTAGTGGTAGAGCCTCATCATTACAGTCTCCTAGTGGTAGAGCCTCATCATTACAGTCTCCTAGTGGTAGAGCCTCATCATTACAGTCTCCTAGTGGTAGAGCCTCATCACTACAGTCTCCTAGTGGTAGAGCCTCATCACTACAGTCTCCTAGTGGTAGAGCTTCATTACTACAGTCTCCTAGTGGTAGAGCCTCATCATTACAGTATCCTCCTAGTGGTAGAGCCTCATCACTACAGTCTCCTAGTGGTAGAGCTTCATCATTACAGTCTCCTAGTGGTAGAGCCTCATCATTACAGTCTCCTAGTGGTAGAGCCTCATCACTACAGTCTCCTAGTGGTAGAGCCTCATCATTACAGTCTCCTAGTGGTAGAGCCTCATCATTACAGTCTCCTAGTGGTAGAGCCTCATCATTACAGTCTCCTAGTGGTAGAGCCTCATCACTACAGTCTCCTAGTGGTAGAGCCTCATCATTACAGTCTCCTAGTGGTAGAGCCTCATCATTACAGCCTCCTAGTGGTAGAGCCTCATCATTACAGTCTCCTCCTAGTGGTAGAGCCTCATCATTACAGTCTCCTAGTGGTAGAGCCTCATCATTACAGTATCCTCCTAGTGGTAGAGCCTCATTACAGTCTCCTAGTGGTAGAGCCTCATCATTACAGTATCCTCCTAGTGGTAGAGCCTCATCATTACAGTCTCCTCCTAGTGGTAGAGCCTCATCATTACAGTCTCCTAGTGGTAGAGCCTCATCATTACAGTATCCTCCTAGTGGTAGAGCCTCATCATTACAGCCTCCTAGTGGTAGAGCCTCATCACTACAGTATCCTCCTAGTGGTAGAGCCTCATTACTACAGTCTACTAGTGGTAGAGCCTCATTACTACAGTCTACTAGTGGTAGAGCCTCATCACTACAGTATCCTCCTAGTGGTAGAGCCTCATCATTACATCCTGCTTTGTCACCTAGCTCCCCACCCACATACCACTAGGCTATTGTACTGTTTACATTTGGTGCATGTCAATAGTCCTATATCCTCTAATAGTCCTTCCTTTATATGCACTGCGCTAATGGACCAAGACTGGTATAAGGCTTAAAAGAGAAGTTCATTTTTACAACCAAACCTCAATTTTTTTATGTAAATGGAATATTACAGAAGGGTACAGAAACCTTTCCTGTGATTTCACATGTTTTAGAGAAACATACCCCAAACAGCAAATCAATTCATCATCCTCGTTATGGTAACTACAGGTAACAGCCAAAATAAAGGAAACACCAACATAAAGTGTCTGAACAGGGCGTTGGGTCCCTACGAGCCGCCAGAACAACTTCAATGCACCTGGGCATAGATTCTACAAGTGTCTGGAACTTCCTGTGTGGAAGCACTCCATGCTTTCAATATACTATGTATCCCTCATTTAGTGTTGTGTTTATTTTGGCAGTCACCTGAAGAATGGACGGAGAGGTAACTGGAATGTAACGTTGCGGATAAAGGTTTGAAAAGCACAATTTCATGTGTACAATATCTAAAAGACCTGCATTACTATACTGAGAGCTTTGCCGTTTCTAAAACAACGTTTTGGGGCCCAGTGCCGTTTCTAAAACAACGTTCTGGGGCCCAGTGCCGTTTCTAAAACAACGTTTTGGGGCCCAGTGCCGTTTCTAAAACAACGTTCTGGGGCCCAGTGCCGTTTCTAAAACAACGTTTTGGGGCCCAGTGCCGTTTCTAAAACAACGTTCTGGGGCCCAGTGCCGTTTCTAAAACAACGTTTTGGGGCCCAGTGCCGTTTCTAAAACAACGTTTCGGGGCCCAGTGCCGTTTCTAAAACAACGTTTCGGGGCCCAGTGCCGTTTCTAAAACAACGTTTTGGGCCCAGTGCCGTTTCTAAAACAACGTTTCGGGGCCCAGTGCCGTTTCTAAAACAACGTTTCGGGGCCCAGTGCCGTTTCTAAAACAACGTTTCGGGGCCCAGTGCCGTTTCTAAAACAACGTTTCGGGGCCCAGTGCCGTTTCTAAAACAACGTTTCGGGGCCCAGTGCCGTTTCTAAAACAACGTTTCGGGGCCCAGTGCCGTTTCTAAAACAACGTTTCGGGGCCCAGTGCCGTTTCTAAAACAACGTTTCGGGGCCCAGTGCCGTTTCTAAAACAACGTTTCGGGGCCCAGTGCCGTTTCTAAAACAACGTTTCGGGGCCCAGTGCCGTTTCTAAAACAACGTTTCGGGGCCCAGTGCCGTTTCTAAAACAACGTTTCGGGGCCCAGTGCCGTTTCTAAAACAACGTTTCGGGGCCCAGTGCCGTTTCTAAAACAACGTTTCGGGGCCCAGTGCCGTTTCTAAAACAACGTTTTGGGGCCCAGTGCCGTTTCTAAAACAACGTTTTGGGGCCCAGTGCCGTTTCTAAAACAACGTTTTGGGGCCCAGTGCCGTTTCTAAAACAACGTTTCGGGGCCCAGTGCCGTTTCTAAACAACGTTTCGGGGCCCAGTGCCGTTTCTAAAACAACGTTTTGGTGTGTTTTTGAGCCGGGCCCTTCTATAACATTTACACAGTGCTTGACTTGGGCAGGAGCCCACTGGAGCAGAGTGCCGGCACCTCAAACTTTCTACTGCTTGAGCTCCTGTTCCTCTCAAATGTATTGTGGCGCTCCTGCACCTCAATATAAACAGCATCGGCACCCAAAACGAGTCCCAGCACCTTTTGCACTACATTTACAGTGCATTTGGAAAGTATTCAGACCCCTTCCCTTTTTCCACAATTTGTTATGTTACATCCGTATTCTAAAATGTATTTAAAAAAAAATCCTCATCAATCTACACACAATAATGACGAAGCAAAAACAGGTTTATAGCAAATGTATTAAAAATAAAAAAATAAAAACAGAAATACCTTATTTACAAACGTATTCAGACCCTTTGCCATGAGAATCGAAATTGAGCTCAGGTGAATCTGGTTTCCATCCTTGAGATGTTTCTACAACTTGATTAGAGTCCACCTGTGGTAAATTCAATTGATTGGACATGATTTGGAAAGGCACACACCTGTCTATATAAGGTCCCATAGTTGACAGTGCATGTCAGAGCAAAAACCAAGCAATGAGGTCAAAGGAACTGTCCGTAGAGCTCCATGACAGAATTGTGTTGAGGCACAGATCTGGGGAAGGGTACCAAAGCATTTCGGCAGCGTTGAAGGTCCCAAAGAACACATTCTTAAATGGAAGAAGTTTGGAACCACCAAGACTCTTCCTAGAGTTGGCCGCCCGGCCAAACTGAGCAATCTGGGGAGAAGGGTCTTGGTCAGGGAGGAACCCGATTGTTACTCTCCCAGAGCTCCAGAGTTCCTCTGTGGAGATGGGAGAACCTTCCAGAAAACCTGCAGCACTCCACCAATCAGGCCTTTCTGGTAGAGTGGCAGTTGGAAGCCACTCCTCAGTAAAATCACATGACAGCCCGCTTGGAGTTTGCCAAAAGGCACCTAAAGGACTCTCAGACCATGAGAAACAAGATTCTCTGGTCTGATGAAACCAAGATTGAACTCTTTGGCCTGAATGCCAAGGGTCACATCTGGAGGAAACCTGGCACCATCCCTACGGTGAAGCATGGTGGTGGCAGCATCATGCTGTGGGGATGTTTTTCAGCGGCAGGGACTGGGAGACTGGTCAGGATCGAGGGAAAGATGAAAGGGGCGAAGGTCCACCTTCCAACAGGACAACGACCCTAAGCACACAGCCAAGACAACACAGGAGTGGTTTCAGGACAAGTCTCTGAATGTCCTTGAGTGCTCAGCCTAATCCTGGACTTGAACCCGATCAAACATCTCTGGAGAGACCTGAAAATAGCTGTGCAGTGACGCTCCCCATCCAATCTGACAGAGCTTGAGAGGATCTGCAGAGAAGAAATGGGAGAAACTCCCCAAATACAGGTGTGCCAAGTTTGTAGTCTCATACCCAAGAAGACTTGAGGCTGTACATCGCTGCCAAAGGTGCTTCAACAAAGTACTGAGTAAAGGGTCTGAAAACATATGTAAATGTTATTTCACTTTTTATAAATTTGCAAACAGCAAACTGTTTTTGCTTTGTCATTATGGGGTATTGTGTGTAGATTACCGAGGAACATATTTTTTTCATTAATTTTAGAATAAGGCTGTAATGTAACAAAATGTGGAAAACATCAAGGGGTCTGAATACCTTCTGAATGCACTGTACAGACACACACACACACACACACACACACACACACACACACACACACACACACACACACACACACACACACACACACACACACACACACTTCAGAAAGTATTCAGACCCCTTCCCTTTATCCACATTTTGTTATGTTACAGCTTTATCCAAAATGGATTAATAACAAATCTACACCCAATACCCCATTCCAAAGCAATTTGAATGGAATTGCTGGAGACAGAAACTGCTCACGCATGCTGTAATTCAACACAACAATATTGGAGGGATAAGCTGTTTTAAAACTCTGCAGCTGCAAAAAAAATTATATCTTTTACAATAAAAAAATAAGGTGACCCTCAAAAGCCAGATGGAGATGTATAAATTAGACGTGAATTCGGTCCTTATATTACTGTAGCATAGACCATGCTGCAGCTAATGTAGGTCAACCTGTCACAAAACAAGTTACCATGATGAGATGATCGGTCTACATGCATTGTGAACTGTGCATCATACTGAGATGGGCTGTCTGTCCCCAACATGAGATGGGCTGTCTGTCCCCACCCTGAGATGAGCTGTCTGTCCCCAACATGAGATGGGCTGTCTGTCCCCAACATGAGATGGGCTGTCTGTCACCACCCTGAGATGGGCTGTCTGTCCCCACCCTGAGACGAGCTGTCTGTCCCCAACATAAGATGGGCTGTCTGTCCCCAACATGAGATGGGCTGTCTGTCTGTCCCCAACATGAGATGAGCTGTCTGTCCCCAACATGAGATGAGCTGTCTGTCCCCAACATGAGATGAGCTGTCTGTCCCCAACATGAGATGAGCTGTCTGTCCCCAATATGAGATGAGCTGTCTGTCTGTCCCCAACATGAGATGGGCTGTCTGTCCCCAACATGAGATGAGCTGTCTGTCCCCAACATGAGATGAGCTGTCTGTCCCCAACATGAGATGGGCTGTCTGTCCCCAACATGAGATGAGCTGTCTGTCCCCAACATGAGATGGGCTGTCTGTCTGTCCCCAACATGAGATGGGCTGTTTGTCCCCAACATGAGATGAGCTGTCTGTCTGTCCCCAACATGAGATGGGCTGTCTGTCCCCAACATGAGCTGTCTGTCTGTCCCCAACATGAGATGAGCTGTCTGTCCCCAACATGAGATGAGCTGTCTGTCCCCAACATGAGATAGGCTGTCTGTCCCCAACATGAGATGAGCTGTCTGTCCCCAACATGAGATGAGCTGTCTGTCCCCAACATGAGATGAGCTGTCTGTCCCCAACATGAGATGAGCTGTCTGTCCCCAACATGAGCGTTGATGATTGATCTTGCAGAGAGAAGAACGCAGAGGCAAGATTTAGACATTGCATGTAATTTAACAGTTCCATTTCACGTCATGCTGTTGATATAATTTATTATAATTTACAGGTTTCTCGCAGTTATTTATCCCGGGAAACGGGAGTGGTTTTTGGGCAGTAAATCTCGCTAACCGGGTTCCTGCCGTTCAACCCTACTCCATACCTTTGTGTAATACTTTAAGTGTAGTACTCTGCTAGAACCACCAGGGGGCAGCTGGCGTGTGTTCTACTTTAATAGAACCACCAGGGGGCAGCTGACTTGTGTTCTACTCTAATAGAACCACCAGGGGGCAGCTGGCTTGTGTTCTACTTTAATAGAACCACCAGGGGGCAGCTGGCTTGTGTTCTACTCTAATAGAACCACCAGGGGGCAGCTGGCTTGTGTTCTACTCTAATAGAACCACCAGGGGGCAGCTGGCTTGTGTTCTACTCTAATAGAACCACCAGGGGGCAGCTGGCTTGTGTTCTACTCTAATAGAACCACCAGGGGGCAGCTGGCTTGTGTTCTACTCTAATAGAACCACCAGGGGGCAGCTGGCTTGTGTTCTACTCTAATAGAACCACCAGGGGGCAGCTGACTTGTGTTCTACTCTAATAGAACCACCAGGGGGTAGCAGACTTGTGTTCTACAAGTTCTAAAGCCAACACCTCATTTGGCCGCATTTCCTTCCAGTTCTCTGCTGCCAGTGACTGGAACGAAATTGCAAAAATCGCTGAAGTTGGAGACTTTTATTTCCCTCACCAACTTTAAACATCAACTATCTGAGCAGCTAACCGATCGCTGCAGCTGTACATAGTCCATCTGTAAATAGCCCACCCAATCTACCTACCTCATCCCCTTACTGTTTTTATTTTATTTACTTTTCTGCTCTTTTGCACACCAGTATCTCTACTTGCATATCATCATCTGCTCATTTATCACTCCAGTGTTAATCTGCTAAATTGTAATTACTTGCTTCTATGGCCTATTTATTGCCTACCTCCTCATGCCTTTTGCACACACTGTATATCGACTTTCTTTTTTCTACTGTGTCATTGACTTGTTTATTGTGTTATTGGCTTGTTTATTGTTTACTCCATGTGTAACTCTGTGTTGTTGTCTGTGTCACACTGCTTTGCTTTATCTTGGCCAGGTCGCAGTTGCAAATAAGAACTTGTTCTCAACTGGCCTACCTGGTTAAATAAAGGTGAAATAAAATGTAGTACTCTAATAGAACCACCAGGGAGCAGCTGACTTGTGTTCTACTCTATATGTAGTACTCTGATAGAACCACCAGGGGGTAGCTGACTTGTGTTCTACTCTGATAGAACCACCAGGGGGCAGCAGACTTGTGTTCTACCACCAAGGGGCAGCTGACTTGTGTACTACTCTGTGTAGTACTCTGATAGAACCACCAGGGGGCAGCTAACTTGTGTACTACTCTGTGTATTACTCTGATAGAACCACCAGGGGGCAGCTGACTACTCTATAACAGGGTTTACAACCTTTTCTAGCATGAGAGCTACTTTTAAAAATGAAACATGTCCCGAGCTACAACCTTTTTTCTAGCTTTCAAATAGGCACATTCTTCTCTTCTCCCCTCCCCTGGTAATGGTACATTTTACATGGTAAAATAATGGTTCATAAATAACTAAGGGGAGCCTATACAATCTGGGATTTTCCCCAAATTATGTTCAGTTAAAATGTTCCTGGTTTTAGATTTTGTTTTGTTTTTCACTCTCAAAATTACAATTGTTCACAGATAATTGTTTTGGGGAGATGTTCTGACTCCATGTCAATGCTTAAATCACATCAGAACACTATTTTATTTTGGTTTGGAAGAAAACTAACATTCATATTTTATTTTATTTTAAATTTAACTGGGCAAGTCAGTTAAGAACAAATTCTTATTTACGATGACGGCCTACCCCAGCCAAACCTGGACAACGCTGCGCCACCTTATGGAACTCCCAATCCCGGCCGGATGTGACGCAGCCTAGATTCGAACCAGGGACTGCAGGGAAGCTTCTTGCACTGAGATGCTGCGCCACTCGGGAGCCCTTTAGTTGCACATCTAGCGAGTGAAGAATGTGCAGGTGTAATAACTTTGCAGTAAACATTTCATTAAGAAGGATTTGGGGAAGTATCTGTCAACTCACACCAACTGGCTACAGACGGTGTTCCTAGGTCGTCATTGAAAATAATAATTTGTTCTTAACTGACTTGCCTAGTTAAATAAAGGTCAAATAAAATAAATAGACAAACGCACATACCACACAGACAGCCAGGGTCAATATTGCTGGAAATTAATTGGCAGATATTGTGTTAGGTTTGGCTTTAGTGGCTAACCAGGGGTGGGATAATGTCAATGTTGCGTAAATTAAATAGAAACTGTGAGCTTGCGTTGTCTGATACTTGGGAGATTTGTTTATGACAGTTTTCAGTGGAATAGATAAAAAATGGAATGTATTTTCAGAATTGTTTGGCAAGCTAATTATATATTGGCTGTGAGTTACTGGTAGCTCAACCTGTTGGAGACCCCTGATCTACAGTTGAAGTCGGAAGTTTACATACACTTAGGTTGGAGTCATTAAAACTCGTTTTTCAACCACTCCACACATTTCTTGTTAACAAACTATAGTTTCGGCAAGTCGGTTGGGACATCTTTTTTGTGCATGACAAGTAATTATTCCAACAATTGTTTACAGATTATTTAACCTATAATTCACTGTATCACAATTCCAGTGGGTCAGAAGTTTACAAACACTAAGTTGACTGTGCCTTTAAACAGCTTGGAAAATTCCAGAAAATGATGTCATGGCTTTAAAAGCTTCTGATAGGCCAATTGACATAATTTGAGTCAATTGGAGGTGTACCTGTGGATGTATTTCAAGGCCTACCTTCAAACTCAGTGTCTCTTTGCTTGACATCATGGGAAAATCTAAAGAAATCAGCCAAGACCTCAGAAAAATAATTGTAGACCTCCACAAGTCTGGTTCATCCTTGGGAGCAATTTCCAAATGCCTGAAGGTACCACGTTCATCTGTACAAACAATAGTACAAGTATAAACACCATGGGACCACGCAGCCATCATACCGCTCAGGAAGGAGACATGTTCTGTCTCCTAGAGATGAATGTACAATCCCAGAGCAAAGGACCTTGTGAAGATGCTGGAGGAAACAGGTGCAAAAGTATCTATATCCACAGTAAAACGAGTCCTATATCGACATAACCTGAAAGGCCGCTCAGCAAGGAAGAAGCCACTGCCCCAAAACTGCCATAAAAAAGCCAGACTACGGTTTGCAACTGCACATGGGGACAAAGATTGTACTTTTTGGAGAAATGTCCTCTGGTCTGATGAAGCAAAAATAGAACTGTTTGTCCATAATGACCATCGTTATGTTTGGTGGAAAAAGGGGGAGGCTTGCAAGCCGAAGAACACCATCCCAACAGTGAAGCACGGGGGTGGCAGCATCATGTTGTGGGGGTGCTTTGCTGCAGGAAGGACTGGTGCACTTCACATCATGAGGAAGGAAAATTATGTGGATATATTGAAGCAACATCTCAAGACATCAGTCAGGAAGTTAAAGCTTGGTTGCAAATGGGTGTTCCAAATGAACAATGACCCCAAGCATACTTCCAAAGTTGTGGCAAAATGGCTTAAGGACAACAAAGTCAAGGTATTGGAGTGGCCATCACAAAGCCCTGACCTCAATCCTATAGAAAACTTGTGGGCATAACTGAAAAAGTGTGTGCTTGCAAGCAGGCCTACAAACCTGACTCAGTTACACCAGCTTATTGTGGGAAGCTTGTGGAAGGCTACCCAAAACGTTTGACCCAAGTTAAACAATTTAAAGGCAACGCTACCACATACTAATTGAGTGTATGTAAACTTCTGACCCACTGGGAATGTGATGAAAGAAATAAAAGCTGAAATTAATCATTCTCTCTACTATTATTCTGACATTTCACATTCTTAAAATAAAGTGTTGATCCTAATTGACTTAAAACAGGGAATTCTTACGAGGATTAAATGTCAGGAATTGTGAAAAACTGAGTTTAAATGTATTTGGCTAAGGTGTATGTAAACTTCCGACTTCAACTGTATACCTTTGTGTAGTACTCCGTTAGAACCACCAGGGGGCAGATGACGGTCATACAGTAAAGTGCTGCTCTGCTTAGAGGCTTCTAGAATACAGAGCCAAGGACACAGAAATAAAGAGAGAGATGCTGAGGAGCTCCAGTATGCATCACCGTCAACCAGCTCTGAAAGGCAACATCAGCGTACAGCCGATACCAATCTGTGTTATTGTGTCCAGTCTGAAGGCCATGGATGAATGAATAGTATGTGGACAATGTATTAATCACGACGCTGCCCTCTGAAATTGACTTGAGGGCGTAGTCTATTCAGAACGTTGAAGTCTAGTGCTGAAAACATGAAGTCCTCATGTAACCCACCAGAGATTAACTAGGGCCAGAAGGTGGAGACGAGACAAGGTTATGTTAGCTTTAAATTCCAGAAGAAAAAAAAAAGGAAAAGCCACTAGTAGCTCCGACGCAATCATTTATATTCACCAACGTTTCAACAGGAAGCTGTTCATTTATATTCACCAACGTTTCAACAGGAAGCTGTTCATTTATATTCACCAACGTTTCAACAGGAAGCTGTTCATTTATATTCACCAACGTTTCAACAGGAAGCTGTTCATTTATATTCACCAACGTTTCAACAGGAAGCTGTTCATTTATATTCACCAACGTTTCAACAGGAAGCTGTTCATTTATATTCACCAACGTTTCAACAGGAAGCTGTTCATTTATATTCACCAACGTTTCAACAGGAAGCTGTTCATTTATATTCACCAACGTTTCAACAGGAAGCTGTTCATTTATATTCACCAACGTTTCAACAGGAAGCTGTTCATTTATATTCACCAACGTTTCAACAGGAAGCTGTTCATTTATATTCACCAACGTTTCAACAGGAAGCTGTTCATTTATATTCACCAACGTTTCAACAGGAAGCTGTTCATTTATATTCACCAACGTTTCAACAGGAAGCTGTTCATTTATATTCACCAACGTTTCAACAGGAAGCTGTCTTCACCAGGGTGGCTTCAGATTACTACCAAACAACGGAACATTCTCTGCCAAACCTTTGACACTGAATCACCCGAACACCATACCCGCCATACCCACACCCGAACACCACTGATGTTCTAGTCTAATGGGCCTGCTGTTCCACTAACACAGTGTGTGTATGTGTGTGTGGAGCATGAGGACCACTGCTGGCCCAACTGCTGTGAAGACAGACCGAGGGACAGACCCTTCCACCAGTGAGCCCGTCAGTCTGACTACAGTCACTATCACTCTGAGACCTTCAGAATATATACTGGCCAGCAATGCCTTTACCTCCTACCTCTTACCTAGAGCAGGGATGGGCAACTTTGATGGGGGTGGGGTCCACAAAAAAGCTGAACTCATCATGAGGGGCCGCAGTTGCTTGTGTGTCTGTGCGTACCTACACCATACCCCCTCCCCACACACATTGAGTGCCAAAATCAATGAGGAACCATCGGCAGGGAATTCAACCATGATTACTAAGTTTAGAGATCCTGGCAGCTAGACTAACTTACTAATCTAATTATGTTTGCTGACATGGGCCAATTGAGTAACTATCAGTGACTGACATGAGAGAAAAACTGCTAATGCACAACCAAATATTCTACTATACTAACTTGCAGCAGTAAATTGAGACTCAAAGTGAGCAGATTGACAGCTCCAGCAGTAACCCTACCTCCTAGAGCTAGCTGACAGCTCCAGCAGTAACTCTACCTCCTAGAGCTAGCTGACAGCTCCAGCAGTAACCCTACCTCCTAGAGCTAGCTGACAGCTACAGCAGTAACGCTACCTCCTAGAGCTAGCGGACAGCTCCAGCAGTAACCCTACCTCCTAGAGCTAGCTGACAGCTCCAGCAGTAACCCTACCTCCTAGAGCTAGCTGACAGCTCCAGCAGTAACCCTACCTCCTAGAGCTAGCTGACAGCTCCAGCAGTAACCCTACCTCCCAGAGCTAGCTGACAGCTCCAGCAGTAACCCTACCTCCCAGAGCTAGCTGACAGCTCCAGCAGTAACCCTACCTCCTAGAGCTAGCTGACAGCTCCAGCAGTAACCCTACCTCCTAGAGCTAGCTGACAGCTCCAGCAGTAACTCTACCTCCTAGAGCTAGCTGACAGCTACAGCAGTAACCCTACCTCCCAGAGCTAGCTGACAGCTACAGCAGTAACGCTACCTCCTAGAGCTAGCGGACAGCTCCAGCAGTAACCCTACCTCCTAGAGCTAGCTGACAACTCCAGCAGTAACCCTACCTCCTAGAGCTAGCTGACAACTCCAGCAGTAACCCTACCTCCCAGAGCTAGCTGACAGCTCCAGCAGTAACTCTACCTCCTAGAGCTAGCTGACAGCTCCAGCAGTAACCCTACCTCCTAGAGCTAGCTGACAGCTCCAGCAGTAACTCTACCTCCTAGAGCTAGCTGACAGCTCCAGCAGTAACCCTACCTCCTAGAGCTAGCTGACAGCTCCAGCAGTAACCCTACCTCCTAGAGCTAGGTGACAGCTCCAGCAGTAACCCTACCTCCTAGAGCTAGCTGACAGCTCCAGCAGCAACCCTACCTCCTAGAGCTAGCTGACAGCTACAAGTGTCACTGCTATAAGCCTCAAGTATAGCTAGGTGAGGATTTATGAAATTGTTAATAACCACTGCGATAAGCCGTTTTATACCTGTGTGTGTGTGTGTTCTTACCCAGTGCGTACCCTGGACTACATGTTTGGTAGAAGTTGTGTGTGTTCTTACCTGGTGGGTAGCCTGGACTACCCGTTTGGTAGAGGTTAGGTGTGTGCGTATGTTCTTACCTGGTGGGTACCCTGGACTACCCGTTTGGTAGAGGTTAGGTGTGTGCGTATGTTCTTACCTGGTGGGTACCCTGGACTACCCGTTTGGTAGAGGTTAGGTGTGTGCGTAGGTTCTTACCTGGTGGGTACCCTGGACTACCCGTTTGGTAGAGGTTAGGTGTGTGCGTAGGTTCTTACCTGGTGGGTAGCCTGGACTACCCGTTTGGTAGAGGTTAGGTGTGTGAGTGTGTTCTTACCTGGTGGGTAGCCTGGACTACCCGTTTGGTAGAGGTTAGGTGTGTGCGTAGGTTCTTACCTGGTGGGTAGCCTGGACTACCCGTTTGGTAGAGGTTGGGTGTGTAGGTTGGAGCAGCAGTGGGGTAACCTCCTGGGTAGCCTACAGACAGAGGACAAGAGAGAGTCTTAAGGCCTCCGCAAGCTTCCCATCCGAAACAGTTTGAAACAGTTCATATATGATGAGAATTTGACAACGTTTTTGTTCGTTTTAGTCTTCGGCAAAAGTTTTTTTCCCGGCTGTTCGTGAACACAATGTTTTTTCTTGAAGGCGAGCCGAAGTCCATGCCCCTTTGTCTGTGATTGGTCAACAGTATGGATTGTTTTGGTTTGATTCAACGAGAGACAACACATTTTTTTCACTTGAGAAACACTGCACCCAACATCAAGACCTCCTCGGCAAAAACATCAACATTAAAGACGTATTTCTTGATTTATCTTAGATTGATTCTGACTATTTTGAGGAAGTGCTACTGGGTATGTTGTTGGTATGGGGTCTCAAGAGGGACAAACACTAAACATCTTTCTTGTTTTTCTAGTGAAGGTATTTTAAGGGAGTATGGGAGCAGATATTCACTTCGCCTAGACGAGTTCAGCTCGAAGCAAACCAAACCTATGTATGCGGACGCAACACACACACTGTCATACAACACACTCTGGGGTGAACGCAACACACACTGTCATACAACACACTCTGGGGCGGACGCAACACACACACTGTCATACAACACACTCTGGGGTGAACGCAACACACACTGTCATGGACGCAACACACACACTGTCATACAACACACTCTGGGGTGGACGCAACACACACACTGTCATACAACACACGCTGGGGTGAACACAACACACACACTGGTATACAACACACTCTGGGGTGAACGCAACACACACACTGGTATACAACACACTCTGGGGTGAACGCAACACACACACTGTCATACAACACACTCTGGGGTGAACGCAACACACACACACACACACACACACACACACACACACACACACACACACACACACACACACACACACACACACACACACACACACACACACACACACACACACACACACACACACACACTGGTATACAACACACTCTGGGGTGAACCAACACACACACTGGAATACAACACACTCTGGGGTGAACGCAACACACACACACACTGGTATACAACACACTCTGGGGTGGACGCAACACACACACACACTGGAATACAACACACTCTGGGGTGAACGCAACACACACACACACACACACTGGTATACAACACATTCTGGGAGGAACGCAACACATTGACATACAACATACTGGGGTGAACGCAACACACACACTGGCATACAACACACTTTGGGGTGAATGTACAGTTGTAAACATTGACATAGGACGACCCGTGGGTGTGTGTATACAAGATTATCTCTCGGTCTTACAGTGTGTATGCATATGGTTTTAACACACACAGCAGGAGGGGGAGAACTCTCCTGCTGAGTAAACACCTGTGTGTGTG
This sequence comes from Salvelinus namaycush, assembly GCF_016432855.1. Lineage (NCBI taxonomy): Eukaryota > Metazoa > Chordata > Actinopteri > Salmoniformes > Salmonidae > Salvelinus > Salvelinus namaycush. The sequence continues at coordinate 35,090,019 of NC_052340.1, read as the reverse complement.
TAGACAGTAGAACATGGTGCACACCAGGATACTACAGCATGTTGAACAGTGGTTCTGGCTGTTCATCTGTCTTCATTGAGAGGTGTTTCACACAACCAGACAACTGGAACCAGAGTGTGTGTGTGTGTGTAAGTGTGTGTGTGTGTGTGTGTGTAAGTGTGTGTGTGTAAGTGTGTGTGTGTGTGTGTGTAAGTGTAATGATGAGATGAAACAGACGGCTAATCGGCTCACCAATTAGCAGACATTACAACCTCCAGTATAACCACTAACGAGACAAGGAATTGTTTATCTTTTCAGTGATTACACTGTGTGGGAGGAAGGTGAGAAATGAGAGGGATGGAGAGAGGGAGGGAATGAGGAAGAGAGAGAAAGATGGAGGAAGAGAGAGAGAGGGATGGATGAGAGAGAGGGATGGATGAGAGAGAGGGATGGAGAGAGAGAGAGAGAGAGAGAGAGAGAGGGATGGAGAGAGAGATGGAGAGAGGGATGGAGAGAGAGGAATGATGGAGAGAGAGATGGGTGGATAGAGAGAGAAGAAGCATGACACACAGGCAGCATCCATGTTGCTGTGTGTGTGTGGTATGTGGAGGTGACAGCTGTGTGATTGGGGACAGTCATACATTCTGATAGATATCGCACTCAGTCCCATCACACAGGTCCTGTCATAACCCTGTTATAGTGAATGGTAGCATCACACTGTGATATACAGGCCTGTCATAACCCTGTTATAGTGAATGGTAGCATCACACTGTGATATACAGGCCTGTCATAACCCTGTTATAGTGAATGGTAGCATCACACTGTGATATACAGGCCTGTCATAACCCTGTTATAGTGAATGGTAGCATCACACTGTGATATACAGGCCTGTCATAACCCTGTTATAGTGAATGGTAGCATCACACTGTGATATACAGGCCTGTCATAACCCTGTTATAGTGAATGGTAGCATCACACTGTAACATACAGGCCTGTCATAACCCTGTTATAGTGAATGGTAGCATCACACTGTGACATACAGGCCTGTCATAACCCTGTTATAGTGAATGGCTGTCATACCATCTCCAAAGTCAGTCTCTGACCCATCAGATGGTTGTACAGGGGACTGATAGATCTGAACAGGCCACTTCCTGAACGTCTGCTGTCGGCGTAGGGATTGTGGGGCGTAAACGTTTAAATGTTCAAACTCATAAACAAAATTGGGATCCTTAACGTTGAGAAAAAAAATGTACCCTCTTTTTATCTTCTTCTTCAAATGAAAATCCCAGTCCAGCTGGCTCACCTGCTCTTTCTCCTCGCTTAACGATGCCAGTGTGTTCAGGCTTGGCTCTGTTGCATGTAGAATATCCTAGCCTATTCATTGATGACAGGCTCTGCTTTACTGAAGACGCGAGACATTACAAGCCAAGATATTGTGAAATACAGCATCCCATTGCGAGATACAGCTTTGAATGCAGATAGTCAGAACCGTGCACTAGGCCTGTCTGCCTGATGGCCGAACCTACCTATACTGCGCCCCTTAGCTTGCTATCAAAGATGCAAGTGTTTGCGTTCTCAGAAACACGGTAACTAATCAGTCTCCTCCGTTTCAAAAATTCGGAATCTTAAGGAGTTGATTCCTACCGGAAAATGTGTTTTGGCTGAACCCATTTAATCGACTGGTCAATTGTTTGGTCGATAGGCTGTTGGTCGACCACGGTTTCTTTAGTCGAGTATATATAATTATAATGGTGTACAAGACACCTGTCTGATTCACGCCTGTCTGAGTGGACTGATCCATTGTGGAGGCCGTGGGGATGGTACAGTCCATCACTCTAATTGGATATGGTTATATTATGTAATTATAATTATGTAATTATAGTTCTATTATGTAATTATAATTATATTATGTAATTATAATTCTGTAATTATAGTTCTATTATGTAATTATAGTTCTATTATGTAATTATAATTCTGTAATTATAGTTATATTATGTAATTATAGTTATGTAATTATAGTTATATTATGTAATTATAATTATGTAATTATAGTTATATTATGTAATTATAATTATGTAATTATAGTTATAATTATGTAATTATAGTTATATTATGTAATTATAGTTATATTATGTAATTATAATTATGTAATTATAGTTATATTATGTAATTATAGGTATATTATGTAATTATAGTTATATTATGTAATTATGTAATTATAGTTATATTATGTAATTATGTAATTATAGTTATATTATGTAATTATAGTTATATTATGTAATTATAATTATGTAATTATAGTTATATTATGTAATTATAGTTATATTATGTAATTATAATTATATTATGTAAGAACAATGATGCAACACTAATACAAATGATATTATTTTAACAAATGCACTTTCTCCCGCGTTAGATAGCGGTTGCTGTCCGCGGTTCAGAAACACTTCAGTGTGCTGTTTACTTTGTGCCTTTTCCTAGACCATGTTGCGTAATAGCAAAGTTAACCAGCATATTGGTGCTGAGAACAATGTGGCGGAGGCAGCAGCAGAACGAGGAGACGAGAAAACAGCCCTTGCCTTAACTGTCTAAGAAAAGTGAGGAGAGGAAACCAACTGAATTAGGTCTATAATCAATAGCCTTTCTGTTAAATACGCCTGGCTTTATAAATCATCAATTTCTATAGAAATAAGACACATCCTGCTTCTGTTTGAGTGTTTGTTTTATAGCTTACTGATTCTGTAAGGCTTGTCAACCACAACATGTTGGATAAACAATTCCACAAATGTGTCTGTTTTTAATCTTAGCTATGCTGAAATAAAGGCTTCACACTGTTTTTAGGGGTACAGCGGCCTCTCTGGTATTACTTCGATTTTTTGGTCAGAAAAATAATATTTATAATAATAATAATAATAATGTTCCATTTTCTTGATCTTCTTATTACTATCATTATAATAATGAGTAATGTCATTATCATTAGTAGACTTAGTATAACCATCATGTCATTATCATTAGTAGACTTAGTATAACCATCATGTCATTATCATTAGTAGACTTAGTATAACCATCATGTCATTATCATGAGTAGACTTAGTATAACCATCATGTCATTATCATTAGTAGACTTAGTATAGCAGCCTCGTATAACCATCATGTCATTATCATTAGTAGACTTAGTATAACCATCATGTCATTATCATTAGTAGACTTAGTATAGCAGCCTCGTATAACCACCATGTCATTATCATTAGTAGACTTAGTATAGCAGCCTCGTATAACCATCATGTCATTATCATTAGTAGACTTAGTATAGCAGCCTCGTATAACCACCATGTCATTATCATTAGTAGACTTAGTATAGCAGCCTCGTATAACCACCATGTCATTATCATTAGTAGACTTAGTATAGCAGCCTCGTATAACCATCATGTCATTATCATTAGTAGACTTAGTATAGCAGCCTCGTATAACCACCATGTCATTATCATTAGTAGAATTAGTATAGCAGCCTCGTATAACCATCATGTCATTATCATTAGTAGACTTAGTATAGCAGCCTCGTATAACCATCATGTCATTATCATTAGTAGACTTAGTATAGCAGCCTCGTATAACCACCATGTCATTATCCTTAGTAGACTTAGTATAGCAGCCTCGTATAACCACCATGTCATTATCATTAGTAGACTTAGTATAGCAGCCTCGTATAACCACCATGTCATTATCATTAGTAGACTTAGTATAGCAGCCTCGTATAACCACCATGTCATTATCATTAGTAGACTTAGCATACGAGTCATTCATGATTTGAAATGCAATCGAGCATTTTAGTTTTAAAATAAAATAAAGCGAGCCTTGAATAATTAGCTTAATTAACAACAAATAAACAGTTACATTTTGGGAATATGACTGTTTTCAGTCTTAGCAGATTTTTGGATTGACAGTTCTGGTCACTTAGTGATGGACTTCAGAAGCACCGTTCCTTTACAGACAAGTAAAATGCCCGTTCAGTGGCTCTTCAAAATGATCTCCAGAGAAGAGAAGGTTTGAGTAGGCATTTAAATTTCGTGGTATCGAATTGGTAGTTACAGTCTTGTCTCATCGTTGAGAGGCGAAGGTCGAGTGCCAACCAAACCGCACTGCTTCTTGACACAATGCCCACTTAACCCGGAAGCCAGCCGCACCAATGTGTCAGAGGAAACACTGTCACACCTGGCGGCCGTGTCAGCGCCCACTGCGCCCGGCCCGCCACAGGAGTCGCTAGTGCGCGATGGGACAAGTACATCCCTGCAGGCCAAACCCTCCCTAACCCGCACGACGCTGGGCCAATTGTGCGCTGCCCCATGGGTCTCCCGGTCGCGGCCGGCTGCAACAGAGCCTGGACTCTAACCCAGAATCTCGAGTGGCACAGCTAGCACTGCCTTAGACCACTGTGCCACTCGGGAGGCCCTAGACATTCCTAATAGGACCATTATTCTGCATTGTGAATTGATGAGGAATTTTATGATTTTCTCTTATAGTTTTAATGGGAAAAGGATATAAAATGGCAATTTAAATGTTAAGTAAATTTCCTAGTAAGGATCCAGCAGGACACATCTTAGACCAGATCTGTTTACTTCTGTCATTTCTGTCTACCGTTAGCTAGCCCAATCACTTCAGTTTGATTAGAGGGTGTTGATTGGTGGTTGGGAGCAAGGTAATGTGTGTCTCACCTGTGTAGGCCATGTTCTTGGGGTTACCGTAGGGAGCTCCAGGCTGAACAGGACTGTAGACAGGATTCATACTGCTGGATAATCTGTTCTTACTGAGGGGGAGAAAGTGAGGGGGAGAGAGAGAGAGAGAGACGGGGGATAGGCGGAGAGAGAGACACGGGGGATAGGCGGAGAGAGAGAGAGAGAGAGAGAGAGAGAGAGAGACGGGGGATAGGCGGAGAGAGAGAGAGACACGGGGGATGGGGGAGAGAGAGAGAGAGACACGGGGGATGGGGGAGAGAGAGACGGGGGATAGGGGAGAGAGAGAGAGACGGGGGATAGGGGAGAGAGAGAGACGGGGATAGGGGAGAGAGAGTGACGGGGATAGGGGAGAGAGACGGGGGATAGGGGGAGAGAGACGGGGGGAAGAGACAGGGGAGAGAGAGACGGGGGATAGGGAGAGACAGGGGATAGGGGGAGAGAGAGAGACGGGGAGAGAGAGAGACAAGAGATAGGAGAGAGAGACAAGGGATGGGGAGAGAGAGACAAGGGATGGGGAGAGAGAAACAGGGGACGGGGAGAAGGGGGGGAACATGTTAGAGCACATAGCAGGACAAGCCGGGTCTCTTTAATAGTTACTCAGTTTAAAACAACAGGACAAGCCGGGTCTCTTTAATAGTTACTCAGTTTGAAACAACAGGACAAGCCGGGTCTCTTTAATAGTTACTCAGTTTGAAACAACAGGACAAGCCGGGTCTCTTTAATAGTTACTCAGTTTAAAACAACAGGACAAGCCGGGTCTCTTTAATAGTTACTCAGTTTAAAACAACAGGACAAGCCGGGTCTCTTTAATAGTTACTCAGTTTAAAACAACAGGACAAGCCGGGTCTCTTTAATAGTTACTCAGTTTGAAACAACAGGACAAGCCGGGTCTCTTTAATAGTTACTCAGTTTAAAACAACAGGACAAGCCGGGTCTCTTTAATAGTTACTCAGTTTAAAACAACAGGACAAGCCGGGTCTCTTTAATAGTTACTCAGTTTAAAACAACAGGACAAGCCGGGTCTCTTTAATAGTTACTCAGTTTAAAACAACAGGACAAGCCGGGTCTCTTTAATAGTTACTCAGTTTAAAACAACAGGACAAGCCGGGTCTCTTTAATAGTTACTCAGTTTAAAACAACAGGACAAGCCGGGTCTCTTTAATAGTTACTCAGTTTGAAACAACAGGACAAGCCGGGTCTCTTTAATAGTTACTCAGTTTGAAACAACAGGACAAGCCGGGTCTCTTTAATAGTTACTCAGTTTAAAACAACAGGACAAGCCGGATCTCTTTAATAGTTACTCAGTTTAAAACAACAGGACAAGCCGGGTCTCTTTAATAGTTACTCAGTTTAAAACAACAGGACAAGCCGGGTCTCTTTAATAGTTACTCAGTTTAAAACAACAGGACAAGCCGGGTCTCTTTAATAGTTACTCAGTTTAAAACAACAGGACAAGCCGGGTCTCTTTAATGGTTACTCAGTTTGAAACAACAGGACAAGCCGGGTCTCTTTAATAGTTACTCAGTTTAAAACAACAGGACAAGCCGGGTCTCTTTAATAGTTACTCAGTTTAAAACAACAGGACAAGCCGGGTCTCTTTAATAGTTACTCAGTTTAAAACAACAGGACAAGCCGGGTCTCTTTAATAGTTACTCAGTTTGAAACAACAGGACAAGCCGGGTCTCTTTAATAGTTACTCAGTTTAAAACAACAGGACAAGCCGGGTCTCTTTAATAGTTACTCAGTTTAAAACAACAGGACAAGCCGGGTCTCTTTAATAGTTACTCAATTTAAAAAAACAGGACAAGCCGGGTCTCTTTAATAGTTACTCAGTTTAAAACAACAGGACAAGCCGGGTCTCTTTAATGGTTACTCAGTTTGAAACAACAGGACAAGCCGGGTCTCTTTAATAGTTACTCAGTTTAAAACAACAGGACAAGCCGGGTCTCTTTAATAGTTACTCAGTTTAAAACAACAGGACAAGCCGGGTCTCTTTAATAGTTACTCAGTTTAAAACAACAGGACAAGCCGGGTCTCTTTAATAGTTACTCAGTTTAAATTAACAGGACAAGCCTGTCACGAATCCCGTTTCCTGAGTCGGTTTTTTGCCTGTGTTCTGTCCTGGAGTGTTTTTTCCGGCGTCCTGGAACGCACCCTGTCTGGTTGCCGGGCAATGTAGCCAGTTGGGAGTTCTGATTACCCGCACCTGTATCCCATCAGCTATCTGCACACCTGGTCCTGATCATCATCTCTCCTCTTCATAAGCCCGGACCTGACATCCATTCCCTGCCGGATCGTTAGCCATGAACAGTATGTTGTGCCATAGTATCAGCCTCAAGTTGGATAGAATTTGTTTTGTTGTTTTTTACGTATTGCTTGCCTTAAACTTACCTCCGTTTGTTTTGTCTTCAGTTACTCACCCGGATCATTTACCCCATTCCCGCCTGGTCGTCGGAGGATTCTGCTACCCCATTGGATCCACCTATTTACTCCCATCAACTCACCACCGCTGCCCGCTACGCCACCTGGATATATCTACCCATTCACATTCACTTGTAAATAAATACTCACCTTCTTCCTACTCTCCTTGTCCTGGTCTGCTTCTGGGTTCGATTTTGAAAGAACGTGACAGAACGATCCGGCCAAGGATGAACCCAGCGGACCTGGACTCCGTTTGCCATGCCATTACCCAGCAGGGGAAGACATTGGGACAACACAAGATGACGCTACAGGAGATAGCGGGTTCAATCCAGAACTTATCTGCTAGCTTGACACAAATCCAGGATCAGCTCAGTTTGCCGGCGATTCATTCACCACCTGTTTCACCCATCTCACCTGCCGTGTCTGGAGCGGTTTCCTTCCGTGAACCCAAGGTACCGACGCCTGATAAATATGAAGGGGATTTGGGAAGATGCCGTTCGTTTCTTATGCAGTGTGGGTTAGTGTTTGATCTGCAGCCCCATTCTTACGCCACTGACAAGGCTAGGATAGCCTTTGTTATTGAACTGCTGCGTGGAAGAGCTCTGGAATGGGCTTCAGCCGTTTGGGAACGACAGGGGACCTGCATGGCTTCATACCTGGAGTTCACGGGAGAGATGAGAAAGCTTTTTGACCATCCAGTCCGAGGTAAGGACGCAGCTAAACGTTTGTTCACTCTTCGCCAAGGAGCTCGCAGTGTGGCAGACTTTATGATCGAGTTCAGGACATTGGCTGTGGAGAGTGGTTGGAATGAGGAGTCACTACAAGCGGCTTTTTACCAGGGGTTGTCGGAGCAACTCAAGGACGAGCTGATATCCTATCCAGAGCCTAGTGACCTAGACAGCTTGGTCACTTTATCTATTCGGGTAGATAATAGAGTCCGAGAGAGGAGGGAGAAGCAGTGGGGCCCATCCAATCAATCAGCAACTCGGTTACCATTCGGTTCAGGAAGTGAACCAGAACGTATTGATCGTTATTTCCCACACGGGATTAGTGGAGGGGTCTTGCCACCAGATTCTGAACCAATGCAAGTGGGGCGACACGGGCTAACTAAGGAGGAGCGCCAACGTAGACGTGAGACCAACAGCTGTTTCTACTGTGGTAGCTCGGGACATTACATCTCCGCTTGTCCACAGCGCCCGTTAAACTGCCCGGCTCGCTAGTTTTGGGAGGAATTTTAGCGAGCCAGTTTCAATCGCTCAAGGATCCTGTCAGACCCCGTTTTCCTGCGACCCTTATGAATAAGGATCAGAGCTTAGAGATGAACGCTCTTATCGATTCAGGTGCCGATGGCAGCTTTATTGATGCCGACTTGGTGGAACAGCTGGGGCTTTCCAAGGAGCAATTGCCGGAAGCCATTGAAGCAACCACTCTGAACGGCAGTAGTCTGGCACGGATCACTATGAGGACTGAACCGGTTAAGATGTTGGTGTCGGGGAATCATTCAGAGTTTATCTCCTTCTTCATTCTGTCCTCGCCCCATGTTCCTCTGGTTCTTGGTTACCCCTGGCTGAAGGAACACAATCCCTCGTTTGATTGGGTGACGGGTAAGGTAACTAGTTGGAGCATTGAGTGTCATGCTAACTGCCTTAGGACTGCCTGTTCTCCTGCTGTTTCCAGTCAGGTCAGTGACTCTGCTCCTCCTGATTTGTCCCTGGTTCCAGAAACATATCACGAGTTGGGTGAAGTATTCAGTAAACAGAAGGCTCTGTCCCTTCCTCCCCACCGACCTTATGACTGTGCGATTAATCTGTTTCCTGGAGCTGCCTTTCCCAAGGGACGGTTATACAGTATCTCTCGACCTGAACGTGAGGCCTTGGAGACCTACATCAAGGAGTCTCTAGCTGCAGGTCTCATTCGGCCCTCGTCATCACCTCTGGGAGCAGGATTTTTTTTTGTGAGCAAGAAGGATGGCTCTCTTCGACCGTGTATTGATTATCGGGGTTTGAATGATATTACGGTCAAGAACAAGTATCCCCTGCCCTTGATGAGCTCGGCTTTCGATTCCTTACAGGGTGCTACGGTTTTTACGAAGCTTGATTTACGTAATGCTTATCATTTGGTTCGGATCAAAGAGGGGGACGAGTGGTTGACTGGGTTCAATACTCCGATGGGACATTTTGAGTACCAGGTGATGCCGTTTGGACTGACCAACGCTCCTGCTGTGTTCCAAAGTATGGTGAATGACGTTCTGAGAGATATGATTGGTATTTTTGTGTTCGTTTACCTGGATGATATCCTCATCTTCTCGAAGGAGCTTTCTAGCCACGTTCTGCATGTCAAGCAGGTCCTGCAGCGGTTATTGGAGAACCGTCTGTTCGTGAAGGCTGAGAAGTGTGATTTTCACGCCCACACGACGTCCTTCCTCGGGTACATCATATCCAGGGGAGAGATCAAGATGGACCAAGAGAAGGTTCGGGCGGTTCGGGATTGGGTCCAGCCCGGTACAAGATTGCAGCTCCAGAGATTCCTGGGGTTTGCGAATTTTTATCGGAGGTTTATCCGTGATTACAGCCGGGTGGCCGCCCCTTTAACTGTACTGACGTCTTGCACCAGAAAGTTCTGTTGGTCTCCTGAGGCAGACCGGGCATTTCTAGATTTGAAGAGCCGATTCACCAACGCCCCGATTCTCTCTCAACCTGACACTTCCCGTCAGTTCGTTGTGGAGGTGGATGCGTCTGATGTGGGGGTGGGCGCCATCCTGTCCCAGCGTAGCTCCACTGACGGTAAACTCCATCCCTGCGCCTTCTACTCTTGTCGTCTTTCTCCAGCTGAAAGAAACTACGATGTGGGTAACCGGGAGCTTCTCGCTGTGAAGCTTGCCTTGGAGGAGTGGCGTCACTGGTTGGAGGGAGCGGAGCAACCGTTTGTGGTCTGGACTGACCACAAGAATCTGGCTTACGTGCAATCGGCTAAACGTCTCAACTCCCGTCAGGCCCGGTGGGCTTTGTTTTTTGGACGCTTCAATTTTTCCCTGACGTTCCGACCTGGGTCGAAGAACGGGAAGGCGGACGCCCTGTCCCGGATGTTCTCCAAGACGGAGGAGAGTGGGGCCAAGACTGAGACGATTCTTCCCCAGAACGTTGTCGTGGGAGCCGTTACATGGAGGATTGAGGAGGATGTGATGGCAGCCCTTCGGACACAGCCCGGGCCCGGTAACGGTCCACCCGGTCGGTTGTTCGTGCCTGAGTCGGTTCGTTCTGCTGTCCTTCAGTGGTCCCACGCCAGCAAGATAGCTTGTCACCCTGGCGTTGCTCGGACTATGGCGCTACTGCGCAGACGATTTTGGTGGCCTGCCATGGGAGAAGATACCCGGAGGTTTGTTGCCGCTTGTCCTGTTTGTGCGCAGAATAAGAGTACCAATCGGGCCAGCTCTGGGCTTCTTCACCCCCTACCTATTCCCCGGCGACCTTGGTCGCATCTGGCCCTGGATTTTGTCACGGGGTTGCCCTCTTCTGTTGGTAACACGGTTATTCTGACCATTGTGGATAGATTCAGCAAGTTTGCCCACTTTGTTCCCCTCTCCAAGCTGCCTTCTGCCACTGAGACGTCCGAGATCCTGGTTAGGGAGGTGTTCAGGGTCCACGGGTTGCCCTGTGACATTGTTTCTGACCGTGGTCCTCAGTTTACCTCTGCTGTCTGGAAATCCTTCTGTTTGGCCATTGGAGCTACAGTCAGTCTTACATCTGGATTTCACCCCCAATCTAATGGTCAGGCGGAGAGAGCCAACCAGAAGATGGAGTCCACGCTGCGCTGTCTTGTTTCCTCTGATCCCACCTCTTGGTCCTCTCAATTACCCTGGGTCGAGTATGCTCATAATACTCTCCCTTCATCTGCCACTGGGATGTCTCCCTTCCAGTGCCTGTACGGTTACCAACCTCCCTTGTTTCCTTCTCAGGAGCGGGATCTCTCGGTTCCTTCTGTCCAGACCCACATTCGTCGTTGCCACCGCACCTGGCATCGGGCCAGGAAGGCCCTCCTTAAGGTTTCTGACCGGTATCAGATCCAGGCGAATCGTCGCCGTATTCCTGCCCCCGCTTATACCGTCGGAGATAGGGTTTGGTTGGCTACACGGGATCTTCCTCTACGGACTGAGTCGAGGAAACTGTCACCGAAGTTCATTGGTCCGTTTGTAGTGGAGAGGATCATTAATCCTGTTGTGGTCCGACTCAAGTTGCCTGCTACACTAAGAGTACATCCCACCTTTCATGTCTCCTGCCTCAAGCCGGTTCTCCTCAGTCCTCTGTTGCCCCCTCCTCCTCGTCCTCCTCCTCCTCGGATGATCGGAGGTGGTCCTGTCTACACGGTGCGCCGCATCATGGACTCCAGACGGCGGGGTCGAGGGTACCAGTATTTAGTGGATTGGGAAGGATATGGTCCTGAGGAGAGGAGTTGGATTCCTCGGCGTCAGATCCTTGACGATGACCTGCTTCGTGACTTTTACCGCCTCCACCCTGGCGCTCCGGGTAGTCCGCCCGGTGGCGTTCGTCGGAGGGGGGGTACTGTCACGAATCCCGTTTCCTGAGTCGTTTTTTTGCCTGTGTTCTGTCCTGGAGTGTTTTTTCCGGCGTCCTGGAACGCACCCTGTCTGGTTGCCGGGCAATGTAGCCAGTTGGGAGTTCTGATTACCCGCACCTGTATCCCATCAGCTATCTGCACACCTGGTCCTGATCATCATCTCTCCTCTTCATAAGCCCGGACCTGACATCCATTCCATGCCGGATCGTTAGCCATGAACAGTATGTTGTGCCATAGTATCAGCCTCAAGTTGGATAGAATTTGTTTTGTTGTTTTTTACGTATTGCTTGCCTTAAACTTACCTCCGTTTGTTTTGTCTTCAGTTACTCACCCGGATCATTTACCCCATTCCCGCCTGGTCGTCGGAGGATTCTGCTACCCCATTGGATCCACCTATTTACTCCCATCAACTCACCACCGCTGCCCGCTACGCCACCTGGATATATCTACCCATTCACATTCACTTGTAAATAAATACTCACCTTCTTCCTACTCTCCTTGTCCTGGTCTGCTTCTGGGTTCGATTTTGAAAGAACGTGACAAAGCCGGGTCTCTTTAATAGTTACTCAGTTTAAAACAACAGGACAAGCCGGGTCTCTTTAATAGTTACTCAGTTTGAAACAACAGGACAAGCCGGGTCTCTTTAATAGTTACTCAGTTTAAAACAACAGGACAAGCCGGGTCTCTTTAATAGTTACTCAGTTTGAAACAACAGGACAAGCCGGGTCTCTTTAATAGTTACTCAGTTTAAAACAACAGGACAAGCCGGGTCTCTTTAATAGTTACTCAGTTTAAAACAACAGGACAAGCCAGGTCTCTTTAATAGTTACTCAGTTTAAAACAGGACAAGCCGGGTCTCTTTAATAGTTACTCAGTTTAAAACAACAGGACAAGCCGGGTCTCTTTAATAGTTACTCAGTTTAAATTAACAGGACAAGCCGGGTCTCTTTAATAGTTACTCAGTTTAAAACAACAGGACAAGCCGGGTCTCTTTAATAGTTACTCAGTTTAAAACAACAGGACAAGCCGGGTCTCTTTAATAGTTACTCAGTTTAAATTAACAGGACAAGCCGGGTCTCTTTAATAGTTACTCAGTTTGAAACAACAGGACAAGCCGGGTCTCTTTAATAGTTACTCAGTTTAAAACAACAGGACAAGCCGGGTCTCTTTAATAGTTACTCAGTTTGAAACAACAGGACAAGCCGGGTCTCTTTAATAGTTACTCAGTTTGAAACAACAGGACAAGCCGGGTCTCTTTAATAGTTACTCAGTTTAAAACAACAGGACAAGCCGGATCTCTTTAATAGTTACTCAGTTTAAAACAACAGGACAAGCCGGGTCTCTTTAATAGTTACTCAGTTTAAAACAACAGGACAAGCCGGGTCTCTTTAATAGTTACTCAGTTTGAAACAACAGGACAAGCCGGGTCTCTTTAATAGTTACTCAGTTTAAAACAACAGGACAAGCCGGGTCTCTTTAATGGTTACTCAGTTTAAAACAACAGGACAAGCCGGGTCTCTTTAATAGTTACTCAGTTTGAAACAACAGGACAAGCCGGGTCTCTTTAATAGTTACTCAGTTTAAAACAACAGGACAAGCCGGGTCTCTTTAATAGTTACTCAGTTTAAAACAACAGGACAAGCCGGGTCTCTTTAATAGTTACTCAGTTTAAAACAACAGGACAAGCCAGGTCTCTTTAATAGTTACTCAGTTTGAAACAACAGGACAAGCCGGGTCTCTTTAATAGTTACTCAGTTTAAAACAACAGGACAAGCCGGGTCTCTTTAATAGTTACTCAGTTTAAAACAACAGGACAAGCCGGGTCTCTTTAATAGTTACTCCGTTTAAAACAACAGGACAAGCCGGGTCTCTTTAATAGTTACTCAGTTTAAAACAACAGGACAAGCCGGGTCTCTTTAATAGTTACTCAGTTTAAAACAACAGGACAAGCCGGGTCTCTTTAATAGTTACTCAGTTTGAAACAACAGGACAAGCCGGGTCTCTTAATAGTTACTCAGTCAAAAAAACAACAGGACAAGCCGGGTCTCTTTAATAGTTACTCAGTTTAAAACAACAGGACAAGCCGGGTCTCTTTAATAGTTACTCAGTTTAAAACAACAGGACAAGCCGGGTCTCTTTAATAGTTACTCCGTTTAAAACAACAGGACAAGCCGGGTCTCTTTAATAGTTACTCAGTTTAAAACAACAGGACAAGCCGGGTCTCTTTAATAGTTACTCAGTTTAAAACAACAGGACAAGCCGGGTCTCTTTAATAGTTACTCAGTTTGAAACAACAGGACAAGCCGGGTCTCTTAATAGTTACTCAGTCAAAAAAACAACAGGACAAGCCGGGTCTCTTTAATAGTTACTCAGTCAAAAACAACAGGACAAGCCGGGTCTCTTTAATAGTTACTCAGTTTAAAACAACAGGACAAGCCGGGTCTCTTTAATAGTTACTCAGTTTAAAACAACAGGACAAGCCAGGTCTCTTTAATAGTTACTCAGTTTAAAACAGGACAAGCCGGGTCTCTTTAATAGTTACTCAGTTTAAAACAACAGGACAAGCCGGGTCTCTTTAATAGTTACTCAGTTTAAATTAACAGGACAAGCCGGGTCTCTTTAATAGTTACTCAGTTTAAAACAACAGGACAAGCCGGGTCTCTTTAATAGTTACTCAGTTTAAAACAACAGGACAAGCCGGGTCTCTTTAATAGTTACTCAGTTTAAATTAACAGGACAAGCCGGGTCTCTTTAATAGTTACTCAGTTTGAAACAACAGGACAAGCCGGGTCTCTTTAATAGTTACTCAGTTTAAAACAACAGGACAAGCCGGGTCTCTTTAATAGTTACTCAGTTTGAAACAACAGGACAAGCCGGGTCTCTTTAATAGTTACTCAGTTTGAAACAACAGGACAAGCCGGGTCTCTTTAATAGTTACTCAGTTTAAAACAACAGGACAAGCCGGATCTCTTTAATAGTTACTCAGTTTAAAACAACAGGACAAGCCGGGTCTCTTTAATAGTTACTCAGTTTAAAACAACAGGACAAGCCGGGTCTCTTTAATAGTTACTCAGTTTGAAACAACAGGACAAGCCGGGTCTCTTTAATAGTTACTCAGTTTAAAACAACAGGACAAGCCGGGTCTCTTTAATGGTTACTCAGTTTAAAACAACAGGACAAGCCGGGTCTCTTTAATAGTTACTCAGTTTGAAACAACAGGACAAGCCGGGTCTCTTTAATAGTTACTCAGTTTAAAACAACAGGACAAGCCGGGTCTCTTTAATAGTTACTCAGTTTAAAACAACAGGACAAGCCGGGTCTCTTTAATAGTTACTCAGTTTAAAACAACAGGACAAGCCGGGTCTCTTTAATAGTTACTCAGTTTGAAACAACAGGACAAGCCGGGTCTCTTTAATAGTTACTCAGTTTAAAACAACAGGACAAGCCGGGTCTCTTTAATAGTTACTCAGTTTAAAACAACAGGACAAGCCGGGTCTCTTTAATAGTTACTCAGTCTAAAACAACAGGACAAGCCGGGTCTCTTTAATAGTTACTCCGTTTAAAACAACAGGACAAGCCGGGTCTCTTTAATAGTTACTCAGTTTAAAACAACAGGACAAGCCGGGTCTCTTTAATAGTTACTCAGTTTAAAACAACAGGACAAGCCGGGTCTCTTTAATAGTTACTCAGTTTGAAACAACAGGACAAGCCGGGTCTCTTAATAGTTACTCAGTCAAAAAAACAACAGGACAAGCCGGGTCTCTTTAATAGTTACTCAGTCAAAAACAACAGGACAAGCCGGGTCTCTTTAATAGTTACTCAGTTTAAAACAACAGGACAAGCCGGGTCTCTTTAATAGTTACTCAGTTTAAAACAACAGGACAAGCCGGGTCTCTTTAATAGTTACTCAGTTTAAAACAACAGGACAAGCCGGGTCTCTTTAATAGTTACTCAGTTTGAAACAACAGGACAAGCCGGGTCTCTTTAATAGTTACTCAGTTTGAAACAACAGGACAAGCCGGGTCTCTTTAATAGTTACTCAGTTTGAAACAACAGGACAAGCCGGGTCTCTTTAATAGTTACTCAGTTTAAAACAACAGGACAAGCCGTGTCTCTTTAATAGTTACTCAGTCTAAAACAACAGGACAAGCCGGGTCTCTTTAATAGTTACTCCGTTTAAAACAACAGGACAAGCCGGGTCTCTTTAATAGTTACTCCGTTTAAAACAACAGGACAAGCCGGGTCTCTTTAATAGTTACTCAGTTTGAAACAACAGGACAAGCCGGGTCTCTTTAATAGTTACTCAGTTTAAAACAACAGGACAAGCCGGGTCTCTTTAATAGTTACTCAGTTTAAAACAACAGGACAAGCCGGGTCTCTTTAATAGTTACTCAGTTTAAAACAACAGGACAAGCCGGGTCTCTTTACTAGTTACTCAGTTTAAAACAACAGGACAAGCCGGGTCTCTTTACTAGTTACTCAGTTTAAAACAACAGGACAAGCCGGGTCTCTTTAATAGTTACTCAGTTTAAAACAACAGGACAAGCCGGGTCTCTTTAATAGTTACTCAGTTTAAATTAACAGGACAAGCCGGGTCTCTTTAATAGTTACTCAGTTTAAATTAACAGGACAAGCCGGGTCTCTTTAATAGTTACTCAGTTTAAAACAACAGGACAAGCCGGGTCTCTTTAATAGTTACTCAGTCAAAAAAACAACAGGACAAGCCGGGTCTCTTTAATAGTTACTCAGCCAAAAACAACAGGACAAGCCGGGTCTCTTTAATAGTTACTCAGTCAAAAACAACAGGACAAGCCGGGTCTCTTTAATAGTTACTCAGTCTAAAACAACAGGACAAGCCGGGTCTCTTTAATAGTTACTCAGTTTAAAACAAGAAGACAAGCCGGGTCTCTTTAATAGTTACTCAGTTTAAAACAACAGGACAAGCCGGGTCTCTTTAATAGTTACTCATTTTGAAACAACAGGACAAGCCGGGTCTCTTTAATAGTTACTCAGTCAAAAACAACAGGACAAGCCGTGTCTCTTTAATAGTTACTCAGTTTAAATCAACAGGACAAGCCGGGTCTCTTTAATAGTTACTCAGTTTAAATCAACAGGACAAGCCGGGTCTCTTTAATAGTTACTCAGTTTAAATCAACAGGACAAGCCGGGTCTCTTTAATAGTTACTCAGTTTGAAACAACAGGACAAGCCGGGTCTCTTTAATAGTTACTCAGTTGAAACAACAGGACAAGCCGGGTCTCTTTAATAGTACTCAGTTTGAAACAACAGGACAAAGCCGGGTCTCTTTAATAGTTACTCAGTTTGAAACAACAGGACAAGCCGGGTCTCTTTAATAGTTACTCAGTTTGAAACAACGGACAAGCCGGGTCTCTTTAATAGTTACTCGTTTAAACAACAGGACAAGCGGGTCTCTTTAATAGTTACTCAGTTTAAAACAACAGGACAAGCCGGGTCTCTTTAATAGTTATCGTTTGAAACAACAGGAACAAGCCGGGTACCTCTTATATTACTCACTTTAAAACAACAGGACAAGCCGGGTCTCTTTAATAGTTACTCACGTTTAAAACACAGGACAAGCGGGTCTCTTTAATAGTTACTCAGTTTGAAACAACAGGACAAGCCGGTCTCTTTAATAGTTACTCAGTTTAAAACAACAGGACAAGCCGGGTCTCTTTAATAGTTACTCAGTTAAACAACAGGACAAGCCGGGTCTCTTTAATGTTACTCGTTTAATTCAACAGGACAAGCAGAGGTCTCTTTAATATTATCTCAGTTTAAAACAAAGGACAAAGCCGGGTCTCTTTAATAGTTACTCAGTTTGAAACAACAGGACAAGCCGGGTCTCTTTTAAGTTACTCAGTTTAAAACAACAGGACAAGCCGGGTCTCTTTAATAGTTACTCAGTTTAAAACAACAGGACAAGCGGGTCTCTTAATAGTTACTCAGTTTAATCAACAGGACAAGCCGGGTCTCTTTAATATTACTCAGTTTAAAACACAGGACAAGCGGGTCTTTAATAGTTACTCAGTTTGAAACAAAGACACCCACCTCCGCCCCCTTTTTCTCCGTCTTTTCTTTGGGCAAATGATAGGGATTTGGGCCTGTTCCTGAGGAAGCAGGAAATCATTTGCGTCAGACTCGTTAAAGGTTAAAGCTTCATCCAGTTCGAGGTGAGTAATCGTTGTTCTGATGTCCAGAAGTTATTTTCAGTTATTAGAGACGGTAGCAGCAACATTATGTACAAAAGTTACAAACCAAGCAAAAGAGTTAACAAAATAAGACAGTTGGTTAGAAGCACGTAAATTGTCAGCCATCCTCTCTGGTGCAATACACACGCACACACGCAAATACGTACCCGTGCACATGTGCGCACATACACACACACACACACAGATGGCTTGCACACATGATTGACAAACTAAAAGACATTGCTCCATTCATTGATTGACACTGAGAAGCCCACACACAAAATCCTCCCACACTGGTTGGACACAAACATTGGTAGCACACGAACACATTGTCTGATGTAAGTGTAAACCTCCTGTTCTCTCCAGGATAATGTCTAGAACAGTCTCCACGTCAAGTTGACAACACAAAAACAACAGCTGTAAAGAACAACACTAAAACATGTAACTAAATATGTAGGAGAGAGAGAGAGAGAGAGAGAGAGAGAGAGAGAGAGAGAGAGAGAGAGAGAGAGGAGGGAGAGAGAGGAGAGAGAGAGAGAGAGAGAGAGAGAGAGAGAGAGAGAGAGAGAGAGAGAGAGAGAGAGAGAGAGAGAGAGAGAGAGATGTTTTCTACACCTCTCCTTGTCTCTTCTCTGAACATAATGCAGTTCTCTGGCACTCAGTCAAGTCAAACAGGTATTGACTTCAGGAGCACTTCTCTCTCTGAATATTTGAAAGCACAACAATATCACAGATGTGAATATATCCCAGGATGAACATGGCTGGGTTTCTGTGTGTGTGCACATGTGAGTGCATGTGTGTGTGTGTGTAGAGAGAGAGAGAGGGGGGCGGGTGCAAGGTTTGCTGCATGCATACACTTATCTTCTCAAGGTCAACACACTTGCCTTAGTATCACATACCAACACACACACACACACACACGTGCACACACACACATACAGTGCATTCGGAAAGTATTCAGAGCCCTTGACATTTTGTTAAGTTACAGCCATATTCTAAAATGTATTAAATTGTTTTTTTCCCTCATCAATCTACACACAATACCCAATAATGACAAAGCAAACGTTTTTTTTTAATGTTTGCAAATGTTTAAAAATAAAAATCTAAAACATAACATTTACATAAGTATTCAGACCCTTTACTCAGTACTTTGTTAAGGAACTTTGGCAGCTATTACAGCCTTGAGTCTTCTTGGGTATGAAACTACAAGCTTGGCAGACCTGTATTTGGGGAGTTTCTCCCATTCTTCTCTGCTGATCCTCTCAAGCTCTGTCAGGTTGGATGAGGAGCGTCGCTGCACAGCTATTTTCAGGTCTCTCGAGAGATGGTCGATCAGGTTCAAGTCCGGGCTCTGACTTTTTTCTTGGCTTGGCTGTGTCAGACTGGCTGTGTCTTGGCTGATCTTTGTCCTGTGGGACGGTGAACCTTCACCCCAGTCTGAGGTCCTCAGCGATCGGGAGCAGGTTTTTATCAAGGATCTCTCTGTACTTTGCTCCGTTGATCTGTCCCTCGATCCTGACTAGTTTCCAGTCCCTGCCTCTGAAAATAATGCTTCACCACCATGCTTCACCGTAGGGATGGTGCCAGGTTTTCTTCCAGACAAGACACTTTGCATTCAGGCCAAAGAGTTCAATCTCTTTCATTTATTTGTATTTGTATTTTATTTCACCTTTATTTAACCAGGTAGGCCCA